>NC_133492.1:17014993-17133162 GCF_025370935.1 Choristoneura fumiferana
ACAGAGTGTGTTGCCAATGTAACGGAATTACATTCTTTGGCGAATCCGTTCAACGCAAAGTGCATGACAATGATTTGGTTGTTTCCAAGGCTGATAAGGGTAATTGTATTGTTTTTTTTAGAAAGAAGCCAATATAATCAAAAAGTTTTAGATGTAATTCAGGGAGAATGGTTTCACACAGTTTTACAAAAGGACCCTACAATAAGTTTCATAATGAATTAAAGAAGCTTGTTAAAAAATCTCAATTTACCTTTGAAACCGAACAACAAGAGTTTTGTTATACCTATGAATCCGCAGGCACCAAATTCTGTATGGATTGCCTAAAAATTCATAAGGATTAATGTGCCAGTTCGTCCAGTTGTCTCATATGTGAGTGCTCCAGCATATAAATTGGCAAGGAAATTAAATAGTGTTATTCGTGTAAAATCTTCTTTTAACCCATCATACAGTTTGAAGAATAGTTCGGATTTAGTTAGCAAAATTTAAAGATTACAGCATTCGCCTAAACGCAACATTGCTTTCTTTAGATGTAGATAGTTTATTTACTAATGTACCATATAGTGAGACAATAGTTATTCTTAAAAACCATTTGGAAAGGAAGCGTTACATCCTGGGGAGGTTTTGTGAATTAATTGATTTGGTAACTTTATGCATGAAGCAAAATTATTTCCGGTTTAATGGACAGTATTATTTACAGAGTGATGGTTTAGCAATGGGATCACCTCTGAGTCCATTAATGGCAGATATTTTTTATGGATTACTTTGAAAATAGGTACATAGTGGGTAATAATAATATTGTGTATTATTATAGGTACGTTGATGATTTAATTCTGTGCTGGAGGGAAGTATGAGACAGCTCGACTTGTTTGTGAATGGTTTAAATAACAAACATGTTAAAATAAAATTTAAAAAAGAATTAGAAGAAAATTTTTCGTTAAACTTTTTGGATTTGACAATTATTAGATTTAATAATAAACACCCAGTTCAAAATTTACCGAAAACCCCACGTACACAGATGCCGTGATACCAGCATCGTCTAATCACCCGTGGCAGCATAAATTAGCAGCTTTTTTGTTATGTACATAGATTGTTAACTGTACCTCTTTCTAGGGAAGATTTTGATTTAGAGTTAAATACTATTTATCAGATAGCGTTGTCGAATGGTTATACTAAATCAATGGTCAATAGTTTGGTTCAGAAGAAGCAGGCACGGATAGTGAATAGCATGCTTTACGCCGTGTTACCATCGCAGTCTTCTAACAAATATAGGTGTAGCATTTCATACGTTGGTCGTTTGTCTGATAGAATTGTGGTATTTTAAAATCAAACAATGTTAAGGTAGCCTTTAAGACTAACAACTCTTTGTACTCTAAACTTTGTAACCACAAAGAGAAGGTAGATAAAGGAACTAGATCGGGTGTATACAAGCTCACTTGTAATGACTGCAGTAAAGTATATGTTGTCAGACAGGACGCAGTTTTAATGCTAGATTTAAAGAGCATGTTTCGGCATATAGGAATGAGCATCCTGATAAGTCGAATTTTGCCAAACATTTGTTGGAACTAAATCATTCTTTATCGGACTCCGATTCGTATGAAGTGTTACATTATTGTGGCAAGGGGTTTCGTCTCGATGTTTTAGAATGCATGGAGATAATTAGATACAAACAGTATGGGGTCTATTATTAATGAGCAGGTAAATTTAGTTTCATCTCCCTTGCTACGGCTTGGATCTAATTTCAGCAATGGTAGTTTAAAAACATGCTTGACAGTAAATAAATAAATCAAGGTAGTTTTGAAGGACGGTTAAAAAATTTTATTAATAATTTGTGGGTAGTTTTGTTTTGTTTCATAAAACGTATGTGGGTACTTGGGGAGTTACAGTGACAAGTTAAAACGGTGGTTGTGGTTCGTTAGTCTAACAACTGGTAGCATGGTGTACGGTTGTGTCACTCTGAGGATGAGCTCTGTTTGAGTTCGAAACGCGTCAGTGTAGTGTGGTGGTGGTGATAGATGGGTTTGTGTGATTTGTGTGTGTTCTTACAGTGTGGAGGTGGAGGAACTGCATGAACACGCATATTTTGCATAAGCTTAGCTATCGTAAGGTCGCGGGTGAGCAAGGAAATATTTTAGTTCATTGATATGGACCTCCGCAAGTAACGCCTGATTCAATAAATTATTTATGGCACTAACCAAAAGCTCGATGTATAAACACAGCCGTGAAAACTGAATCATGTACCAGGATTGAAACCTTTTCATAATCAATTTCGCTATAGTTTCTTTGGCAAATGTATCTATAGGATGTCAACATGACATACTTAGTTGCGCAAAGGTGCCACCACCCTGGTACGTGATTCAGTTTCTTTGACTGTACTAACTTACAGTGATTTAAAAAATATTTTCTCGCATGTATTTTATGATCAGAAGTCGTCGGTGCGCGGGGCCCCTAATTTCACTTCTCTATCTACATTGCTGATCCGCCACTACATTGCTACGAAATCACCTCTCAAAGGAAATTTTCAACTCAACAAAATCGCGAGCTCGTTTTCAAACCACGGCCAGTAGGTAACTATGTACCACACATTCATTGTGCATCTTTATTAAGTACCTAATATTAATATTTCTGCTTGTTAACAGTAATAAATGATTTATTGAATCAGGCGTTACTTTGCGGAGGTCCATATCAATGAACTAAAAAAGCTATCGTAAGGTCGCGGGTGAGCAAGGAAATTATTTTAGTTCAGTAATAAATGAAATAAAAAATTACAACGTGGACTTTATTGACGTTGCATTGTAAACAACAGTGGCTCATGTCTCAAATCCTAACAGACATTAGTAAAGATTGGACATTTTACTACTTTGACATTTCGCGATTTGGACCGTCCGAGACATAGACATTAGTAAAGATTGACATTTTACTACTTTGACATTTCGCGATTTGGACCACCCGAGACTTGGACGTGGCACGACTTAGACGATGTAAGACATGGACCTCTTACGATGTGGACGCAATTTCGACACTGGACATTTTACGACTTTGCCGGAGCGGATATTTCGAGATTTTACCTTTTAAAATCTCCCACCGAACGAAGTCCGTCGCATACTCCTAAAAAAACCTTCGTAACTTCGTAACGTCCACTCCGTCAACCGAATCTAATAACCCTCAATCCGGCAACTTCAACCAAACTTAACTAATTAATGCATTAATTAATTCCATTCAGACACAACCGCCATTTAATTCGCAGCGTCCGTATTCCCCGAACGGCAACACAAAATGGCGGCCAGTAGCTTTGCACGTCGTAAAACTCTGTAATTATTCGACTTCATTTCGGTTTTAAATAAGAGAAAATGTTTAATTTACTACCGTGCCGTAGCCAATTAATTGAGGATTTATTCGAGTTTTTACGTCGACCGAATTCTTTGTTTACCTGTCTTTTGATTGAGAATTAAGTAACCCCGGTTGAATGGGGATTTGATAAAAACGTCGGCCTTGAAGCGGTCGGAGTTGAGAGGTCGATATTTTAATTGGAGCGGCTTTAGCTTCAAATGTTTGATGTTCACGTGTGCTTACCTACTTTGACGATTATTTCTACCTTGCGTTTTATTTTATTTATGCATGTATATGACTAATGGGTACTTAAAAGACTATTGAACTATTTGATTCCTCATCGATCGCAGAGGGTTCTCACAATCAAAATGAAAATATTTTAACTCTTTGAGTTAGTCTTGACTAACAAGCGTTTATCAACGTGCCAACACCCGCAATAGAGGAAGACCTCTTATGAGATGGACGGACGACATCCGGCAGCAAGCCGACATTAACTGAATCAAGGTGGCAGGGGACAGACAGACGTGGAAACGTGAAGAGGCCTACGTTCGAAGACGAGCGCAACAAGGGCTGCTATAGAAGCATTTATGAATAAGTATCTAAGAATCTCTCTCTCTCTGGCTCCGAAGCGGTAACGTTCGTGTGCCTTTGGAATATATAGGCGTGATGTTTGTGTGTGTGTGTGTGTTTGTGTGTGTGTAATCTTCCTCTGTTGAAAAAATTTAATTTATTTTAATAAATTCAGGCATTCCCGTAGACTAGAGAATGTGAAATTATCTGACGGGAAAGGAACGTGTCTGTTCTTCTTAAAAGTGTCTATACTAAAAGTGAAGACGAAAAAAGTGTAGACTACAGACTCAAGACTGAAGTCGTAGCAGTGCTACGTAGGAACTTCGTAGCCGCGTAGCAGGCTGCTACGTCGGAGGATCTACATATTGTGAAAGATCAAGAGCCCTCGTAGACGGCAGACTTTCTGTCCGTCGATAGTTTATTTTGGCTTCTTTGGGCCGATAGCTCAGTATAAAGATGTTTTTTTTATTTAAATATATATTCAAAACAACTAAGGTACTACACATTATACTCTCGCAAAACTGCTACGTTTCGTCGTTTGTAGATGTCCGTTGTTTTCACCGCAAAAGGGACCGTTTTTTGCGGTGTTGTATTAGCTTCGTCGCCGGACAAGTGTCCGGTGCATGTACACATTCATTGTACTTAGCTAAGCCATACAACACCGCAAGTCCGGCAAAAAAACGGTCCGTTTTCCGGTGAAAACAACGGACGTCTACTGTGCAAGTGGCCTTTGATGGCGGGACGCACTCAGTTTTTATGCAACTTTAACCTATCAACTTATCCTATAAAATAAACTAGGTAGGTGCACACACACTATAACGGCCGATACCTAATCGTTATAGTGTGCGCACTGGCATACATCTTTATGCTCATTGAAAGCCCAACTAAACTATCAGCTGATAGAAAGTTTGCGGTCTACGGGGGCTCTTAGAACAAACGGAACAGGGGAACAAACGCATTATGGTAAAGGTACAATTGAAGTATATTAAACTAGCCTAAAAATAACTTAACTATATATACAACTAGGGTTTATCCGCGGCTTCGCACACGTAAATCATTAGATCCAGCAGCTGAATTGAAATTTTGGGATTTTTGAAAAATACTTGTAGGAATTTTCGAAAATTAAATCGTGGTTTTCATTGAAGTTACATTAAAAACAATCATGACTCTAAGCCCATCGGTTATGGTTTCGAGATTTTATCCCTATCCCGTGGGAATATCGGAATAAAAAGTGGCCTATGTTTTATTCCAGATGTCCAGCTATCTACATACCAAATTTCATCCAAATCCGTCCAGCCGTTTCAGCGTGAAGGAGTAACAAACTCACTTACTCACACACTCACAAACTTTCGCATTTAAAATATAAGTAGGATTCCCCCAATTCTTGTCCCTGCGGAAGTATCCATAAGGCTGGCTGCATTTCCGCGCTGTATCGTGCGTGACCCCAATATCATCATCATCATCATCATCCCAGCCTATATACGTCCCACTGCTGGGCACAGGCCTCCTCTCAGAACAAGAGGGCCCCAATATGTTGAGCGAGAAATGTACCAGCCCTATGGTCATTGGTTAATTTTGAGTTTGCATCGGAGTTTAAAAACAGCCCAACCCCCAAACATGTTGTTAAAAACAAAATCAAATGCATTTCCTCGAAATCAATACGTTCCTCCAATAAAAAACCTAATCACGCGATTACAGACCGTCGAGGTGATTGGGAAAAAGCTCTTCCAACTTTTTAAATTGGATCCGAGTCGAGCTCGGTTGCCCCCGAATGGCACTGGATGAAGCTTTAAGCTCAATACTTGTACTTGGCTATTAAATTGCATCTTTGAGAAACGTTTACGGGAGTTCTGGAAGCTTTAGAACTTGGCGGTAGGTTGATTGTGTCGCGTTTTAGTTGTTTGTGAATTTAAAGGAATTCTTTAACTGTTAGGAGTCATTATCAATACGAAGAAACGGTTCAAGAAAAGGTAGAGTGCCTCGCTTTTTTTTTTTCGTCTGAGCGGAAGCACTACCGTGCCTCCAAATTCCTTGCACTTCTAAATAAACCCAGCTGAGTTCCGCGGCGTAAATTTAAATGTTTTTATTAATGTCTTAAAAATAAAACACTTTATTCAATTAAGTAATATTTAAAATATTAATAAGTATTTTGTCATTATCTCATGGTAACATTGACCTAAAAATTTAATAACATGTAAGTATACATTTTTGTAATGATTTACAATTTAAGCGTGAATACAAAGCAGACAGACAGGCAGAGTTAGGTACTTGCCACTTTTTTAGTTATTAGGGCGAGCGGCATGCGCTTTTGGACTATCGGTGCCCTAGGTTCAAAAGTTATAATACCTATGTATTATAAGTTTTTCTGATTCAAGGTTTAGCCGCTAAAAGCATAATATGAAATGCAACTCACCACATCGCGCGCGTCTTCCTCGGTGGTCTCGATGTCGACGCTTTCGTCGCTGTCGCGATCAGAGCTGCGCGAACGTGGGGAGCGGAGCGGCGAGCGGGGCGGTGAGCGGGGCGACGAGCGGGGCGGAGAGCGGGGCGACGTGCGCCGCGGCGACGCTACCGGTGACCTGCCAAACGCAAACGTTACGACTAACATCAGCGCACGGATTAGCGTATTGTTAGTACAATAATACTTTGGACATGACTTCAAAATCAATTAATAAATTAATTTCTTGTAATGAGGGCTATCGTTTTATGTCTCACTAGATGGCGCACTGTTGCGTGAGGTTTTTAAGTATGGCTTTCAAAGTCTGTTATTACGGACGTAAAAACAAAGTTTAGATTAAAATCATATTTATTACACCTTAAAACCGTACCATAAATATATCGAGCAACTAGTGTTGCGTAGTCTCGTTTTGTTCGGAAAAAAGGGAGGACAAAAGTTTCCGAAAGACAAAACTGTCTCAAAACACAGACATTCGTTGCCCTGGAACGCATATTTGCCATAATTAATTTCAGATATTGCAAAATATTCACAAAATTATTCTAATTATAAATAAACCCGCGTACCTCACCCAAAATCTATGAGATTTGACATTTCGGAGACCTCACGCTACACTAGCGCCTCTAGTGGCGCATTCATACGCGATAGCCCTCATTACATTTGAATTTCTAGAGAGGGGCCATCCATAAAGTCACACAAACAAAGGTCACACAAATTTAGACCATTTTTGTGGAATTATACGAGCGTTGCAACCGTCTCATTTTTCTAGAAACTTTTCTGTAAAAATGGTTGACTATTCTGATACAGTATTTTGAGGTATCTGGTAGGAATACTCTAACAAATAACCAAAAAAGGAATCAAATTTGAAAGACAATTCATATAAAAATGTGACTAGTAAAATGAGGCGGTTCAAACGCTCTAATAATCGCGCTTTTAGTATCACCTTGCCCCATAAGTTTCTTTAGTCTGATTAGTTAATCGAACTAACTGGAAATCAAAGGTTCACATTGCACGATCCGCGGGACCACGGGGTCTAAGGAAATGATGATTTCAATTGTCCGATTAATCAATCAATAATAAATAAATGAACTAAACTAAACTAATAAAAAAAATCAAAATCATTTATTCAGTAAATAGGCCGCAATGGACACTTTTACACGTCATTTTTTAAACTACCAGCGCTTTCAGAAAGACCATCATTGCCAAGAAGATGAGCCGCAAGAAACTTGGCACAAAGTCATTTTTTCAAAATAAAATACATAAGTATAAATAAAATACTTAACAGTACAAAATTAACGAAAAAAATACATTAAAAGAACAATAATAAAACAGGGCTGTATGGGGTCCAACGATACCGTATAATGAGTGACAACGATACCGGGTTTTGAAAGGAACTTCTAATTTTCGCCGCAGCCCTGACTTTACCTGGTGGGAGAGCGCGAGGTGGACATCGGCGGGGACGGCGACGGGCGCCGCACGGGCCGGAAAGCGCGGGGCTCCTCCAGCGGCCCCACGCCACTCAGCGCCGTTAGGGCTCCTGGCATTGCAAATATACACATTGAATACAAAATACCTATTGAAAGCGGAACAAATTTCTGGAATGACACTTGGACCAGCTCTTGCTAGCCTTCTATCCTGAGATCCAAAAGATCTCTCTGGACTGCGTCCCTCCAGTGGTACCTGGGACGACCATCCGGTCTACGTCCACTCGGTCTTCCCAAGTACGCTTACGAGTTGATCCTCTCCCAGCCTTTTCCACGTGTGTAAGATACGAGGAGTTTGGACGCTTTGGTCTCTCCAATAACATTGGTCTCAGACACTAGGACTACGTCTGTCGAAGAACCGATGAACGGTGGAGCAGACGAGTCCTCGAATGGAGGCCACGGAAGGGAAAACGTAGTGTAGGGCGTCCTGAGGCGCGGCGGACGGACGACCTTAAGAAAGGCTGAAGACAGAGTGTTGTGGCGCGCGATAGAAGAGGCCTATGTCCAGCAGTGGACTGCTGTAGGCTGATGATGATGAGGTCTTTAAATATAAGTCTAGAGACATGAAATTTTGCACGGACATTCTTTACGCAACTAAAGAAAGATCATAGAGTATTTTTGCGAATTTGCGGGTAGTTAGTCTAGTTTACCTGGTGACC
This sequence comes from Choristoneura fumiferana, assembly GCF_025370935.1. Taxonomy (NCBI): domain Eukaryota; kingdom Metazoa; phylum Arthropoda; class Insecta; order Lepidoptera; family Tortricidae; genus Choristoneura; species Choristoneura fumiferana. The sequence continues at coordinate 17,023,489 of NC_133492.1, forward strand.
AGAGCGTAGGCTTGAGCCAGGGTATGGCGTAGGGTAACGGCAGCCGCGCGCCCCACACGTAGTCGGCCAGGCGCGGCGCCGGCGCGTGCGCAGGGCTCGCCGCGCGCTTTGGCTCCTCCGGCTCCGGCCTGCGGAGCGACACTCGTCTGTGGCACGGATTAAAGCTGAACTTTGCGCTGAGGTTTGAAGTACTTGAATAATGTAGTTACACAATCGGTGAGATATACCTTTGGCCTCATCTGCACTTTACATCAGGTGAGATAAAGGTCAATCACGGTCAGTTTTATGTAAAAAAAAAGGTGTGAAATTCTGTTATTGCGCTCACGAAACTAAAATAAAATAAATTAAAAAAAATCAAGAAACCTAGTTTAGTGATAGAATTGTGTTATGTATCTAACTCTGTTGTGACTTCGGGGCTTTCGAGAAAAGGGCTTGTACTTTCTTTAAACGCCGACTACATAGACCAATGTCTATCCTTGAGTTGTTGGTACGGAACTACTTATGGGAGGAGGTGACAATTTCTCATCAGATTCTCATTTGCTTGCCTCCCTCTCATACTAAAAAACCTTAACTTAAAGTTCAACAGTCGGGACCTATTCAAAATCATGACCAGCTCTAAAATTCTCGGTTGTATACTTTGCACAAAGACGTGGACTACATGCTGTACCTATTTTGCCTCTAAGCCCTTAGCTTCCCTTTAACAGACTATTAAGCTCGTCATTTGTATATACCTAGCAGCCGACAGCATCCTCTTCCTGGTTCCCCCATTGAACATAGCCTTAACGTCCTCCCAAGCGTGCACGACTTCATCGGGCGGTGCTCCGCTGAGCTTCATGTGTCGCCGCCAGGAGTTGAAGTTAGCGGCGTCAGGTTGGATGTACTTGTCGCCGGGGCCGACGCGGTGGGAGTGGAAGATGAACTTGTTGGGGGAGAAGAACAGGCCGCAGTATGCGCACTTGATGCACTTAGCGCGGGAGGAGTTGTACCTGGTAAATAAGTGAACTATAATCTTGATGCACTTAAACTAGTTTGTTGTCATTATAGAAACTGGAAACGAGAGATCGGTTTATTTTTCTTTCTCGTTGGGATCTTCAGGAAAACGAAGATAACTGACGAGATCCTAGCGATATTAACATTCTAGTTGTACTGTACAGTCGAGGTTTAGGATAATACTCTTTAGTACCTTGTCACTTACAGTGTTTTCTGTCAAGTTTTATACAAAAGTGACAAAAGTTGAAACATGAAGACACAGCGACATGTACTAATAGATAAGTAGAGATATCTTTGACCTCCACTCTAAATACCCGTCACGTCCGTGCAATAAATATTAGTTTCAGAGAACTTAAATTAATACCTACGACTAGACATACTTAATGCATTTGACATTTTTGATGTTTAAAGAATTGAAAAATAAGTTTTAATTAAAAAAAAAACAATATATATCTGTTCCATTTCAGAATGATTATGCCATTACTTTAAGTCCTATGTACCTATTTCAAAAGATGATCAAGCAACAGGATAAGTACAGCTATGATATTCGAAGCAAATAGCATAATAAGTCAAGGAACATGAAATCAAGTGAAGATTCTTGAAGAGCTAATCAGTGTAGCAGTTCCGCTTCTCCTAAATTGACCCATGGTAATGCTACAGTACCTGGCAGGCAGGAAGGCACCGCGGCAGCCCCAAGCACACTCATGGTGCACAGCGAAAGCGAAGTCGTCTGGTAGTCTCGGAGGTGCGTTATCACCCAGGAATGACTTGCAAAGTCTCTCCGCTTCACGACGGGTTATCATTCCTGAGATCGTAAAATAAAAAGATCCAATAAAACTTGGAAATTTAGGCGAGTCCAGTAGCAGTGCCTAATCATTACACGACTGTTTGAAAGCAACACGATTCTACTGTAAACACAAATTGTGCATTGGGCAAAGAATTAAATGGTGCATAATGGGACTTTGCTGCCTGCTTATAGTATACTTAGTGTCACTTTTGTCGGCTCTAGATTTTATTTGGCAGATAAATGTGTTGCCGTCTCCGTCTATTCAAACAAAACAAACGGAGACACCAGGTGTCTTAGTTCTCTTGGCTTTTGCAAATTCTAACTATCTATCAATCTTGCTAATCTTGCTATATTTGTCGTAGTCTGCAACGTTATCATTGGAGCTCCACTACACTTAGTGGAGCCACTGCTCATATAGCCCACCTATTGCAGCATGCAGCAGACATGTCCAGTCCAGTTCCAATAGTTTTTAGTTCAAAAACTGTCTTAACTGTTAAGATAATCGTTGGCGGAAACAGGTTTGCGACTGGCAACCACGAACTGGAAGATGGCGAGAGTTACTTTCAATCAATGGGTGCATATGGCAACTTTTCATTTATTGCGACGTTCAATAAGCTGTCCTTTACCCAATATTTGGCTTTCGGCTGATAATGAAAACTGCCTTACCGCATCGCCTTGAAGACACCGGCATGGCACCAGCACGCCTTAAGATCTCGAGCTGAACTGGAGTGCATTGCACGCAGGTGATCCCGAGTGCGACCCGGCGGTTGTGGATCTCGTTATAGGAGAACTGCTTCAGTAGCGTGTTTGAGATCTGTGCGAGGCAAAGACGCTCTATGCCCTCGATGACCAGGGACACGATCGGCACGCCGTATAGCAAAACTGTGCTGACCTGGTGAGGACGAAGCGGCTTAATGACATTTGATCATGTTATTTACAATAAGGTTACCTACGTGACCCTTTAGTGGAGGTTTTGGAAATACCGCGCTTGCGTAAGGGGCGCCGGGGATTGAGATAAGTATATACCCGGCTGACTGAGCTCCGCTCGGGCTAAACTCAGTACCAAGCGTTTTCCCAGAAATAAGACCAAGCTAGATCGACTTTACATCCCCGAAAACCCCTACATACAAAATTTCATCGAAATCGTTGGAGCCGTTTCGACTTATATCTACAAGATTGCTCGTTTAAAGGTATTTGATAGATTGCAAGAGATGGTAACACCATCATCCAGATTCATCAAGAAATCCCAACTAGAGCACCCGAATTTTCTTCTCATTTTTTTTATGACTTAGTTTCGTTAAGCAAACGCATTTCTATAAGAAACAACTTACCTGGTTCGGTTTGGCGCTTAGCTGGATTGCCTTGTGGTCGGAGCGAGGTTTCAGCGACTCCCGCGGGGACATGGCCAGATTGGTGGCCTCCATCCTGCAAAAAAGCAGCCAATGAGTAGGTACCGTCAAGGAAACTGGACCTTTTCACAGTCAATATCGCTATAATTTCTTTGGCAGATGCATCGAATGTCAATATGACATCAGTAGCACAAAGGTTCCACTCTGGTAGGTGATTCAGTTTCGTTGACGGTACCTAGAGGCCGCAATGTTTTAGGGGCCTCCGCTAACTTACGGCCTAGTCCCCGCGCGGCGTGCTGCTTCAATAGAATTCAAGAGCAGAGACCCGCCTCATGCAGCGCTGGTCTATCTGATGCCATGGCCGTGAAACAAGCACGCTGCGCCTGCGCGTGCAAGTTAGTGGAAGGAAACCCTTCGATATTTACCATTAGACCATTCCTTACACTTATCAAACAACAGTACTTAATTTATTTTCGGAGATAGATTTGGACAGAATTTGGGGCTATCAAAATTATGCATAATAAGATTCGGCCATGTTAATATTGCGCTAATATAACTAAAGTTTAAGATTCGGCGTAAATAAATTATGCGAAACCTGTTATGCGTAACAAGTTTCGGACATTAAAAAATATGCCAAAAAATGTTTAGTCAATTTCTCCTTTCAACCGTCGGGCAACTTTTAATCTGGGTGTAAAGTTTTCGCAGGACACAGATAAAGTAGGAAGCAACAACTAGTACTGAATACCACACCGCGTATAACATTATGCTTAGAAGGGGCTTTGCTAACACTTATAATTCATAGATAACTACAGAGTACGGAACCATCGATGCGCTAGCCTGGCTCACACTTGGCAAATCTTTTTCTTATATTCTTCTTCTTCTTAAATTTAAGAGCTATGCTCTTGTCGGTGGAGTAATCGCCACTCTTATCAAACATACCAAAATATTTTTTTAAAGTTTGCCTACAGTCAAGTATAAATAAATCTATTGGAACCACTCAAAAATATGACTTGAAAGATGAAAAAGAGGGCTTGGGCCATAGTTCCTACGCGGGCCCAGTGCGTATTGGGAACTTCATACACACCATTGAATTACTTCGCAGGTGTGTGCAGGTTTCCTCACGATGTTACCTTCGCCGTAAAACTCGTGGTAAATTTTAAATGTAATTTCGCACATGAATTTCGAAAAACTCAGAGGTGCGGGCCGGGGTTTGAACCCACGATCCTCTGCTACTACGACCTTATTGCGTCGGAATAAGAGTCTGTGGTAGGTACTTATTTTTGAAACTTTGAATAAGTTCATATTTTAACACTTGACTGTACCTAAAGTCTCTTTTTCCAAATATGTTTTCCAAGGCGAAGCAAAGTATGCTTTGTATTGCGCTAGTAAACGCCATAATGCCAACTGCCCAGTGCTGCGAGCCCATCAAAACGGGGAAAAAACAACGCAATAACTGTAACGCATTTTGCCCAAAACTAACGACATCTACATACAACTATTAAGCGAATAAAAGAGGACATTAGAGTAAAATGACTTCATTTACTTTGCCGGTCAATAAAACAGCACAGTGGTTCGGAACAAAGCGTCGCCGCGACAAAGGGCGCCGTGTGAACTGTATCGAATATCAATCGCCGGCGAGGGCTACCGCCATTATTGAAATTAGGATATTTATTGGACTTGTTTAACATGTTTATAATATAAATGTTACTAGTCAGATTTTGAAGGTAATACTTTTTCGTACTAAACTTAGTTGTACTTAGTTTTTTTTTTAAATGGCTCTGCCCACCTGAAAACAATTTTGCCAGGTTTGCTAGTGGATGTTGTCGGAAAAAATATAGAAAACGAAATAAGAGAGGTAACGGTGAATAAACGAAGACAGCGCAAATAAATCTGTACCAAAATAATTCTAAGCGGAAATTAAATTTGGCTTTAAGTATTCACATTTATCTTTGCTTTATTTCACTAAAACGGGCTACATGAAATTAAATAAGAGAATAAGTCAAGTTGACAGTATTTGTAAATGATACCTCGACTGAAACTGGATGTGGTAGTCACGAAGAGAATAAGCTGATTTTGCATCAACCTCATCCATTTATCTACCATTTCATTTTATATCTCTGCCTGTTTGTTTATAATGTGAAAACAAAAATTTCGAATTGATCTCTCTTCTAAGTCGGTACACATTTTGACAGATTGGTCACGGTCATCTCATCGGTTGGGGTTGAAGATAAGTATTTTCATGACAACTTCAATTGATACGCCCTTTAAAACCTCGTATCATAAACTGCATGCCCCGTTTCGCGTCAAAACATTAATTAAACCGCTGCAAAACATGTCAAGACTCAAGTTTAAAGTGATAAATCTCCAGCCCTAATGTCAAAAATCAACATAGGGCTGGCACAAGCGGCCGCGACAACGGGCCATTATGGCTCCGATTAGTTTGCCCGCGCCACCCCTGCGGGCCAAATAATTGATTAAGTTAAATGACATTACATTAATGTAATGATTGCATATGTTAGTGTTCGTTTTTGTAGCGTTCGAGGGTTTATTAGCTGTTATCTGTTGTTTTGTGAAAGCCCGTAAGCAATTATAGGCAACTTTTATTACTGTTAGTCACATGATTTTATGAATTTTTGAGCGGGACGTTTATAAAATCAATAGGTATAGTCAAAGTCAGATTTATACTTTCTGTCTAGGTAGTTACAGTAGGATCGGGTTACTTTAACCCTGACGGGGAACTTTCGGTAATGAAATCAGTTTGTTCCAGGTTTTATTATTGCACTGCAATTATGACACATTGCTATATGGTTAGTTTTAACTAACCACTTACGCTTTAGTGTTTTTATTAGATCTTTCTATAATATTGTTTCCATATTATGGGCCAAAGTTATTAAAATACGTAGTTTTATTCCCAGAACAATACAGGTCCAACTAAAAAAAGGTATATTAGGTACAATAAAATTAAATAAGCTAAAACTATAATAAATCTAAAAATGGACCCTGCGGCATGGTACCAAAGATGCTGGCAGCATTTCCCCGCTGGATCGCAAGACTGATGTGTTGAGCGAGGAAACTGCCAGCTCTTCGGTCTCCTGTGGTATCTCTGAGTCTCTTATAGTTATTTATCATTAGGTCAAAGTACTCCGACCTTACAGTAATCTAAATGCTCCAAAGAAACTATAACACATATGAACAAAGGTTTCCTACTCACACCCTCCAAGTAAAACGTCATCGCCAAGCATCACCCTCGTCTCAAATAAAAAAGCGAACAAAATATCATCACCATATTAATCATATCCCGCATTTCACGGCTCAACTGCGCGGGCGCGGGACTGGTAATTATTTCGCCGTATGCCATATGGAGGGCACATCTGCACTTGTCTTACGGAACTAATGCTATCTGTTACAATTTCGACGGTTTTTGTTGGCATTGATTTTTTGGGGTGGCCTTGGTGATTAACTACACTCCACCTGAACATGGAAAAGTGGATGTTAATAAGTTTCATTAAAATTTTCATTTTCAATGCAAGCTTTTTTTGTTGATTCTAATTTTTGATGATTGTATTTGTATTGTTATCCAACTCACATATACTAAATGTCAAGTCAACTGACTATTGGATGTGGGTCAAATGAACTAGCATGTTTAGCCCAAAAACAACAACAACGAACAGGGCAAAAATAAAAGCTTGTAAAAAACCGTGGCCTTTATTGTATGGTTATTTTTTACTACCTTTTGTCCTATGGTACCAAAGTATATTTTGTTTCATGTCATGATGCACTGACAATTTAAACACCTAAATTTTTAGGTGTCAGGTATTCATTTTTTTATCTTTTGGGAGCATTACTTAAATCATATTTTTAATAAAAACTAGATAAACTAATCGGGGTAAGTCCACAAGCTAAGGTATTTTATTCGGTAACTATGAATAAGAAGTGAACATTTTGATGGCATTTGAACATTTGGGTGACATAGTTTTAGTCTTAGTTTTAGGTGGTACTTATGGAGCCAAAATAAACCTTTCTTTCTTCTTTCTTTCATATTATGTATCTTGTGTAAGCTGCTAGCTAGGCATTCAAAACAATAACTGACTGAGATAAATCTAAGTCCACGCGGACGAAGTGGCGGGCACAGCTAGTTTTTAATAAAATATAGACATCCCATTACATCTAGGTATCTGCTAACATTAATTAGGAAGGTAGGTACATGATAACACAACCTCTTATAAAGTACTTAATGATCAGAAGAAATTCAAGACAAAAAGTATACTGAGCGGCAAAAAATCTGGCCCTCAAATGTATGCAGTAACAGGTAATTTTGTTTGTAGAGTGGGCCAAATTTTGTGCGGCTGAGTAGCTATATTTTACTCATATCTTAAAAACTGGCCAAAATTTCTATGATCCCTCATCTATCGAGTTATGGGTAACAAATAAAAAAGTAACCACATTATCTTACTCACAAAAAGCTAACACGTATTACACGCGCCCTAAAAAAACTACCCTACATATCGACAAGTACCGAATTGCGGACAAATCCCGCACGCATTGACAACATGTTGTGCATTTCTGCGGATAATCCCGGATCGGGACACTCGAGCGTCTGTCGAGCTTGTAGGGTGACTATGATACGTGTATACACATTTTTCTATTGTACGTACCTACTTAGAGTTTCAATCACTGTTGTATACTAACCTTCGAAGCGAAATGAGTTTTTCAAGATTTTTTAATATCATGTGACTATCTCATGACCATGACGAATTTTCTTGTAATTTTTCTTATCACGAATTTTATATCTCATAAAAATTGGATTTATTCAAAAACTAACGATCACATTTTTTTGTTATGGTAGCTACTTTTAGTATGGCCTGCTATCTTAAATACTATGAGCAAATCGGCAGCGGGCTGTTCTCATCGCATTTGAAATCTTATCGCAGACACGTGTCATCATATAAGACGTAGCAAGTTCACTGTTGGACATAGGCCTCTCCCTCCGTCTTCGTTCGAGAACTTTTCTGTGCCAACGGCCATCCTGTTCTCCGTACTATATGCCCTGATCATTGGCACTTCAACTCGTTTTTCTACGACGTACGTAGAATCTACGTAACTCCTCATTCCTGATTTGATCCCGTAGAGAAACCCCGACCAGAATTCTCTCAATAGCTCGCTGAGCAACTCGGAGCTTATTCATAAAACCTATACCCCCTTATTCATAAAACTTAACAAGCCTATGTTAACTAACAAATGCTTTGTCCCTTTCTAAAACGAATTTTAGCGGCATTTTAACTAAAATAGGTTTGATTGTCGTTTATGAATAAGGGGGTTAGTCTTTATCTTTGCTATATTTAATACGAGTAGGTACTGTTACCTTGTAATTTTCATTCTGTGTACCTGTTTTCTGTATCGCTTCATTATTTCTGGTGTACAATAAAGAGTCATTGTATTGTATTGTACTGTGTATTCCTATTACTCGCATGACGCAAGTCGCGCAGTATGCTGTCCCGCACACCTCGCAGGCTCCGCAGAAAACCAGCGCCGTTAACTTAACAACGTTTCTTGCCGGATTCTTCTCAACAGAGGTTTTTCCGAACCGGTGGTAATTTTTTTTTGACATTCATAAGTGCTTGTTATAGCCTAAATTGAATAAAGATATTTTGACTTTGACTTTGATTTTGAACGCTAGTAGTGTCAACGGCACCGCTGAGTGGAGACCATTTTGGCTTCACACCATTATTTGTTTGTTTTTGTATTCTTTAACATTTTGTGAATAAACGTAATTCAATTATATTCTATCCTATTCTATATTTACGACAAAACCTTACGCTAACCGCTCTGTATTTAAGAGAATGTCCCTACTTGGCCTGACGGACAGCCACCCCACTCCGGCGCAAGCGCTCCTTGGAGACGTCCGCAGTTGTCCAATTGTTCCGCGCGACTGTATGCTGCATAGTTTGGGGTCCCGAGCTTTAATTGAGTTTCCTTTCAAGCAGGGATCGGATTTTTAAAAGTTTTAGATTAATATTGCATTGGAAATTTAAATAGCTTTTTTATATTCTAACGCTTTTAACTTTTGCGATTTGCGGATTGCTAGTGTCTTAAAGATTCGAATTAGTCATTTAATTAGTAATTAGTCAGTTAGATTCTCAGAAAATAATTATGGGACTCGTACTTATTTTTTTTTTTGTCATTTTACGTCATGTCACACCGTGGGACATTTTTTAGCGCGGCGGGAACTATCACGCTCTTCGTCTTTGTATATATTCCCAATGTCCAATATATATATTCCCCATCCCAGCCTATATACGTCCCACTGCTGGGCACAGGCCTACTCTCATAACAAGAGGGCTTGGACCATAGTTCCCACGCGGGCCCAGTGCGGATTGGGAACTTCACACGCACCATTGAATTGCTTCGCTGGTTTGTGCAGGTTTCCTCACGATGTTTTCCTTCACCGCAAAGCTCGTGGTAAATATTAAATTTAATTCCGCACATGAATTTCGAAAAACACAGAGGTGCGAGCCGGGGTTTGAACCCACGACCATCTGCTTGAGAGGCGATAGGTCAAACCACTAGGCCACCACGGCTTATATATATATATAGCCGACACGATGGACCCACTAGGTGGACTGACGACATCGTGATAATTGCGGGTAACCGGTGGATGCAAGTGGCGAAGTTGTCGTTCATTGTGGCGTTCTAAGGGGGGAGGCAAAGGTTCAGCAGTGGACGTCTTCTGGCTGATGATGATGATGACTACAGAATCCTAAAAATTCCTACTCGTAGAACTGTAGGAGTAATTCTATAGGATTCTAGTTACCTACACTTGAAAAGATTTATCACATTGTATCATATCTTAGGAGAATAAGACTCAAAATTGAAATACGTATGTATTTTCAAACACCGCCTAAAATCCAACAGAATGGAAGGTTATTTAGAAATTCAATTGTATGAAAAATGTGGAGCCCGGAGAGCCAACATGGCCGCCGGCTGGCATTGTCGCGTCAACGGTGATAATTTACAGGGTGCTCCTGAAAGAAAAGAGACAGGTATTTTTCCTGTTTCCTTTCTCATTTCCTGTTTACCACATACATGAAAATTTCGTAAACTAATAACTTTTATTTTTATTATGAGAGGGAGACAAACGAGCAAATCATGTCATGGGTCATCTGAAGGTCATCTGATAGGAAATGATCACATTGATCACCACTGCCCATGAGTACCAACTACTCCATGAGAGTCATTAGTCCGTTGCCGGCCTTTTGAAAAAGTATAAGCCCTTTTCATGAAAGCCCCGATGTTATTATTTTCCAATATGTAAATTTGCGTAGGTAAATTCTAATTTATTTTCTTGTTATTTTATTATTAATGAATGGCAACAGCGCGTTTTTCTTTCCATAGAGTAGTTTTTTTTTCATTGGTATCGTAAGGTCAGTTTGACGTTAGAGCGTTTCTAGATTATCCGATTTGATATCGGTATCGGACGCCGATACGATATCGGGGCAAGTAAAATGTATGAAATATAATCCGATATCGGATCGGATAATCTGAAAGACAGGTACATATTTCATACATTGTACAGTTTTGCTTGCGGCTCATTTAGCTCCTTATAAACCAATCTCTTACTTGACACAAAATGTCAAAATTGTCAAACATACTTCGCGACACGACCAGCCACAGAAACCATCCTTTTATACAATAGTAAAATGATTCATACATTTTTAATTAGCCCAGCCTAAAAAAACACTCCCCAATCCATATTTAAAACAAACCATTCGAGCCAAATCGCAAAACAAAAAGCCTTCTGACAATCGGATCCCATCTTTTATTTAACAATCGCTCTCAAAACTCAAACACTCCGCTTAGACATATAGTCGCCGTCGCACCGATTAAATATTAATCGACGAATTAACCCCGTCTTGACTCGATTAAGCGCGCAAATCGAGTAAATAACCGTCGACGATTAATTTTGCACTCGTTTGTTTAAGATCTTTGTTCGGGATGGAATTGTTTGCATAGAGCTTAGGGGGCGCTGTTGATTTAACTTATGAGTAGGTATTTATTTAACAATTGACTCTGGGTGGGTGTGTTAAAGGCTGGCTGTTTGCTTAGTGTTTATTCTTGTTCTATTAAGTATCTAACGGAAGGTAGCTGTTTAAGCTTGCAGTTACTTGCTTGAATGATTGATTACCTTGCTAAACACTCGGCAAGATAATATTAATCATTCTGAGAGAAAGCCTGTACCCAGCAGTGGGGCGTAATATGCTGGGACGATGAATATTATCGAAAATAGAAACTGAAATATAGATGCACAGAAAAACCAGAAAAATAACCCAGAAATCGAACCCAGGTCCCCAGGTCCCAGCGGTGGTGTAGCGGTATAGCACACGGCACGGAATGCCGAGGACCTGGGTTCGATCCCCAGCGCTGGTCTTATTTTTCTGGTTTTTCTGTGCATCTATATTTCAGTTTGTATTATCGATATAGGTTTTATGGGATGACCGTAAAAGTAACAAAAAATTTGGAATTGAAATAAAAAATACAAAAAGATTCCAAAAAACCAATCTTACGATGAATATTATTATATATGTGTATTATTTATCTACAGAAAAACGCCTCCCGTTAAGTAGACACAATTTCTCGCATAACACGCCATTGCAACTTGAGTTATATTTTCATACATTTTTGTCACGCTTAATCCGATTCACGTCCCGTTTAATATGTGACACTTTAAAGAATAGACTAAAAGGAATAAACGGAAAATCCAGATTGGAAGTTATGAAAATAAATCAAAATCAATCAAAGAAAGTTTTAGTAGAATGTCTTTATCAAGCACGAGCTTTAAAACTGACCATTATATGACCTAAATGACCCAATCTGTTAGAGATGGGTAGCTCACGAATGATATACACAAAGAAGCTCTATCAGTTCGCTGAACTGTATCACTCGTTATATCAGTTCAAATCCGAATGTATCATCTTATCATTTAGCTCACTTGCACAGACTCTTATTTTGCCTAGATAATGCGATGATGGTTGACAAAATTCTGATGTTAGATGTTTGTCATTTATTGCCAACCATATATCATTGAAGGCAAGTTACAAGTATGAAAGTGATTTGCAATAAGGCAATAATGTTATGTTTCGTTCTGCGAGCTACTGATATAGTGAGACGAGTGATATATATCTCGGTGAGCAAATGATACATATCAATCTTTTCTTTCAAGTGATTAGTTTTTCCCATCTCTAGCCTGAATCTGAATGACTCAACACAACTGATATGATAATTATCACGTTTAAATTTTACCTATCTCGCATGATACCTAAGCTTTCCTGTTCAAAACACGTCTTACCGTGGTCACTTCAAAGTCATCTAAAGCGAGTTTATCGTATGTCCTAAACCTCCCTTCTTCCAGAACCCCCTTAAACACGCCCCTAGTACTTAAACAAGCTCGCAACAAGAAGCAAAGACAATCAAAGTTAACCGTTCGAGTTACGCCATAGGAATTGAGAAAAAAACAACTTTTTCCATCTGTAGAAAGTTTAAATAAAAAAGCACGAGTGCATAAACATGCAAATTGTCTGATTTACTTAATAAAAGTAATTGAATAGGCGGAGGCATGGCATCTGCGAGATTTGATGACGCCAGTCCGCCAGTTAACTTTGATGGGGGCGTTATTATTTTATACACTTTGTTTATTGTTATGACAGAGTTTTTGTTCCGCAATGTTCCTTGGAAGTGAGAAGGACGCGTTATACTCGTAGTCAGGGACGAGGCGGCGGAGGCGGCGATCTTCTGTATATCTTTTCCGTATTCAAGTAAATAAAATTATTCATTGGTCTTAAAATAGAAAAAAGTACCTACAGTAGTACACATATTTTTTGGTAACTGTTTTTGCGGATCACAAAGTTCGAAGATACCTATCTACTGTTGGGGGAGAAAGGTCTTCGAATGGCGACCGCGAACCGGAAGACGAAGAGTTGACAGCCCCCTACTAGGTGGACTAAAGATTATCGCCAGAGTTGCGGACAATCGGTGTAAGCAAGTGACGAGTTGTGGCGTTCTAAGGAGAGGCCATTTTATTATTTTATTATTTGTAGACGTCTTCCGGCTGATATTTAAAACATCCTATTTATTTTCCAATCTTCAGACTTTTTAATAATTAATCTAAAGAAATCATAGACGATGCTTGATTGTTAAATAACATCAGATTAAGTACCTCTTAATCTAAATAAACTTCGTTCAAAAAAAACAAGTACAACACGCTTAAATTTGCGATAGAATTAATCTTCAGCGATAGAAAGTTAATGTAGAAATAATGGCTTTCCGCGGACGCCCCTGTTTGTTTCAATTAGGCTCGGGGCCCAGGGGGTTTGGGGGGGGGGGCGCTTAAACAAGAGACCATCTATATTTAAACAGGGACAGAAATTAAATCTTACGCTTCTCCTCGCGAATGTGTTGCGTTTTGGGGCGTGCGGCTGTGATTTTGGTTTGGACTAGAATTGTCATTTTTAACAGACTTCAAAAAAAGGCGGAGGTTATCAATTCGGTTGTATTTTTTTATGTTAGTTACCAGAGAACTCTGTCATTTATGAACCGATTTGAAAAAAATATTTTTTTCGTTCGTATAGGAAGGCCTTAAATTAGATCCCATAAGCACCAAATCAATCAAAGGTCTGATGATTGGATCCTAAGGAAATCGTAGGAACTCTTCAAATATCGTAGAGATACCTATGGTAATTTGGATATATTTAGTAGTAACTCCTGCATTTGCTCTTGAAAATCATCATTTGGTGAAGTGGCACTGATAATGAAGACCACATTTGACCAAAGGAAATTCTACTCAATAACAAGTACCTCACGGGTTGAATTTCAATTACTTTAACACAGTTTGCTAAGCAAATTATGCTCGTCATAATGCATATGGTGAAATGGAACGGGTGGTGAAGCACCAGGGCTACTCAGTAATAATCGTCTCTGAATCGAAAATCGCGATCTTTCGTAAAAGCGACAGCAAATAGACATTAAACTATTGTATATCTTAGGTTATGTTCACCAAAAAACGTGAAAAAAAAATATAACAAAAATTTGAACCAACTACAAAAAATCATAAAAATAAATTTAAAGGAATATTTTATAATTCCTCAGACTTTTTCTATGACAAATACTTTTATGCATTGTTAATTATTTTCCTTCCAAGGCTATGGATAGTTTTCGGCATTTTAACGCACAAAAACACAAAATATCACGCGCAAACAACGTTAAACTTTGACAACAATATACAGATGACATTTGAATTTAGTGTTGCCAGTGCAAGAAATTAGTTCTATTGGTTTTCCGCAATATGGCGAGGTTTTTTATAATTCTGGTCAGCCTTTAATAACGATTGTAGTTTTATTTTACCAACTGATAGAAGAGGCTCATGCCCTGGCCCTATCCTACGAAGTGCAAAACTCGAACTTCATATGTTGCCGTCCCGCTGACGCTTATGTCATTTAATACGCGAGTGAAAGGGACGGTGCGATACGAACTTCGATTTTCGAGTTTCGTACTTGCCCCTCAGGACCCATGAATTCATGGTACTGACTAGGGTCCTGGGTTAAAAAAAATCCTATTTAGTCCGTCAGTCCAGTTATATTACCATTATTAGTAAATATTGATCACATATTTTTTCTTTTGTCAATCGAACAAAAATTACAATGATGAGGCGCGTCAAAGAGCAGGAATGAGAGCTCGTGACGTCACCTTAGTAAAAAGTGTACCTACCTACGTTACGTAGCTGTGACGTCACACGGAACATTAACCGGCTATTTGTCCGTATTTTTTGTTTAATTTAGAAAGAAAAAATACAAAAAAATCTAATTCCGGATTGAATTATAAATTTTTGGCAATCTAGTATTTATCATTTACTAACTTTTTACCCGACTTGCCGAAGGAAGATTATGTTTTTCGAGCGAAGGTACGTATGTATATTTCTTTGACACCCTTTGTAGACTAAACTGCTGGACGGATTCCAACATATGAGGTTTGATTAGATTTATAATAACTGTCCAAGTGACGTAGGATTTATAATATTTCAATATGGCGTCCGCGTCCGTGAAAAAAATATGGAGGGAATTTTAAAACATATATTTGAAAGCTAATAAGTAATTCCATATAGACAGATACATTTTAAGCGACAATTTGAGCAGGAATATCAAAAAAAGATAAAATAAAAAGCTATAAAAATATTACCTAACTGCCTTAAAAACACACCAACACACAGCCTGCTTGAAAGTCTTAAGTGTTATTGTAATCGATTCTAATCGGGATTTTTAACAAACTGCTTTCAGGTTTTCACTTATTTTTATTTAATTTACACCTTGTGTACCTGTATACTTTGCCTACATATACGAATAAAGTAAAAAAAAACGTAACACATAAAAAATAATTAAAGTACGGTGGAATGTCAGCTAAAAATAAATTAAGGCTAAAATTAAATGTCAAAAGAAACAGACGTTACATTTAAAGATTAAATTACCTATGCCTAAATACCTGCGAAAAATTAATTAGCAGCACCCTATTAAATGACTAAAATACACAGGTCATAAATAAATTTTTAATAAAAAAAAAAACTTTACACGCTTTGTAATCATAATATAAAAATAATAATTTTCAACACTTTTCCATACATTATTAAAAGAAATTGGAAATAATAACATTTTTTTCGAAAAACTTAAAAAAATACCAACCTTATTAAGAATATCCTCACAACACTATTGAGGGCCGGGGCATACCTCGCGCGCGCGGCAGCCGGGACCGCACTGCCGGTCCCCAACCGCTGCAGCCAATCCCCGCCCCGCCCTGCACAGGCCCCGCCCACTCCGCCCTCAACCCACCAATGAGGAAGCTAGTAAAACGTTATTTACCTCAAACAGCCGCCCGCCGGCGCCCGCTGGCCGTATCGATTGGGCCAACTACTTATTTAAGGCGGGCGGGAGAATTAATTTTGTGATTGAAATTACTATGGCATTAATTTGTTCGCGCCTCGCTCGTTCGATTAAAGCTGATTCTTTTGTGTTGGAGTTCGGGTAAACAAGATTAAATATAAATGGTGCCTGTGGATGTGGTAAGTAGGTCATTTTTGTTTGGCAGCGTTAAAGAGGTATTTAGATTCGACTGTTTGCCAAGTAGCTACGCGTTTAATCAAAATTAAAAATTAAAATGAAAAAAGTTTTATGGCTTTTTTAGATAGTTTAATCAGGCAAGGTTGAAGCCTCATGGGTAGTTCTACGAGCGTTTGAACCGCTATCAGTCTCCTGTAGCTTATACTGAAGAAATGAGTCAGAAAGAATGGAAGGTTCTAATAAAACGACTTTTTGTACATGCGGTACTCATTTCTTTAATATATGCGACAGGAGACTGATAGCGGTTGAAACGCTTGAAGAACTACCCTCTTATTAAACAAAAGTATATACATATATATGTATGCATGCTTGTGCCAGGAGCCCCACTCTTCCCTAACAATAAATGATAGTACCTAATCTATTAAACAGGAATTAAACTAGGAGCTCGAATAAAAACTAATCTTGTCTTGAGATTTACATTGAACAAGATTATCTCGAGTTTATACTAACAAAAAAAATAGAAAACTAAAGAAAAATATTTTCGATTTCAGTTCAGCTATTGATAAATGTTTGTTACGTTTTATTTATATGTTACTGCATCCTACCTATTTATATTTGTTTTATATATTTTTGTTTTCTTGTTCTAATCACTTTATTTTTGTTGAAAATCCTCAAAGGTCGCTCTGAAGCGAGAGCGACAAGTCCGCCTATTGCTTACCTTGTCATTTTCTTTCGGTGTACCTACCTACTTACTTAGGTACTTGTTTTCCGTATCGCTTACCTACTATTGTGATGTCCCATAAAGAGTCATTTCCTATAATATTATGTATTATACTTACACACTTCTTTTTAACCCCCGACGCAAAAGGGCAAGAGGGGTGTTATAAATTTAACCGCTATGTGTGTATGTGTGCCTGTGTGTCTGTCTGTGGCACCGTAGCTCTTAAACGGGTGGACCAATTTGAATGCGGTTTTTTATTTGAAATCAAGTTTTTTAGCAATGGTTTTAAGACATGTTTTATCAAAATCGGCTTAGCCGTTTTTGAGATATTGAACTTTGAAGTGACAAAGTCGGGGGCTTTCCAACTTTTCGTTGGTAAGGTTATATTATGTTCGTATGTTTGTTTTAAATACCTAAGGAAACTAATATTTTTAAATGCACCACCAATTCTTTATAAATACTAGGGTAAATACTGATTGCAAAATTTTCACAACATATCTATTTCAAATAGCTACGATATAAAAACTTCATTCACTACTATCGTTCTGAGAAGGCTTGTGTCTGCAGTGGGACGTTCATGATGATGATGATGATTAATTATACGTATTTAAGGAATTGCTACCTGCTTATGTGTTTTTTATTTTGTAACCTGTCTTATTTTCAGTGGCAATAAATGATTTTATTATTATTATTATTATTAATTAAGCCAGAGGACTTAATTAAGGGTTAAGCCAGAATATTATTCGCGGAGGGCACGAGCGCAATGAGGATGACGATACACGGAGGAGGAGAGCTTAGATAACGTGCAATTTTCATTTTAATATTGATAACAACTAGGTACAGATCTATTGAACGATGTTTTTCCATCGTATTTTTACCTAACCCCCGACGCAAAAAGAGGGGTGTTATAAGTTTGACCGCTATGTGTGTTTGCGTGTCTGTCTGTGGCACCGTAGCTCTTAAACGGGTGGGCCGATTTAAATGCGATTTTTTATATGAAACCAGGTTTTCTGGCGATGGTTATAAGACATGTTTTAGCAAAATTGGTGCAGCCGTTTTTAAGATATTGAACTTTGAAGTGACAATGTCGGGAGTTTTCCAACTTTTTGTTGGTTAGGTTATGTCGGATAAGTTCGTATTTATCTTTCTCTCTCAATCAGCTTCAGTAAACTTCAGTAAGCTAGTTGAGAAAGAGAGATAAATGAACTTTTCCGACAAAATGCGATGGCAAAATCTTAATTACTTGTTACATCTGTAGGTACACTGGGCACATTTTGAGAAAATTATATTTTCAAATATTAAAGTTTTATGTAATACATTGCATGTAGCCTGATGTAGGTAGATGCGATGTTAGGCACTTGTCCCACCGCCGACGATGAGCGAGAAGCGAGTAGAGCGAGTAACTAGAGTGTAGTTTTGTCGCTCGGCTGTAAGCGAGTGTTCGCGTGCGACGGGCGATTACTCGCTCCTCTCGACTCGCTCGTGCGGGGCGGCCGCCAAGCTGACATCGCTGAGCGAGTATCTATAGCTCAGCGAGTTTTATAGCTCTAGTCGCTGCGACAAAAGATGTAAGAGCGAGTTCTCGCCGACAGTGTGAACAGCCAGCGATCAACTATTAATATATGTGTCTCTTTTACTCACACAGGATCTTATATCTTTTGTTCGTTTCTTGAGCGAGAAAATAGTCGATAGCCAATCGTTTCCTCGCTGGCGGTGAGACAAGTGTTTCTGGAATTATGTAACAAGCACATCATTGATATTGTCTATCTATCTCCAGTTACAGCCGTGGTGGCCTAGTGGTTTGACCTATCGCCTCTCAAGCTGAGGGTCGTGGGTTCAAACCCCGGCTCGCACCTCTGAGTTTTTCGAAATTCATGTGCGGAATTACATTTGAAATTTACCACGAGCTTTGCGGTGAAGGAAAACATCGTGAGGAAACCTGCACAAACCTGCGAAGCGATTCTGCCTTTAGCCAGACATGTTTTGCTTTTTACGGAAGTGTCCGGTCAAATAGGTAGGTACTTATACATGTATTATAAA
Source organism: Choristoneura fumiferana (assembly GCF_025370935.1). Lineage (NCBI taxonomy): Eukaryota > Metazoa > Arthropoda > Insecta > Lepidoptera > Tortricidae > Choristoneura > Choristoneura fumiferana. Next base: position 17,042,473 of record NC_133492.1, read on the forward strand.
CTGCTGTTGTGTGCCCTTAGGGTGAAGTCAGACAAGCGTAATTTTTTAAGTTTTGAGTCGCGTGTTTTCGGTCGCGTACTTTCTGCTGCAGATGGTTTAATATAAAAGTCCAGTTTGTGCTACACGGCGAATCAAAATGCGCTGTACACAAGGACGTTTGAGTGAAACCTATAGTTGTAAAATTAATTATATATATCTACGTACCTAATACATTTATTTTTATGTTTTTAAAGTCACACAATAAATTAGTTTTACAGTTTACAAAATATCTATTTATTTATGTAGTCTTATGTAGTTAATGGTGTGTAGTATGTCTTTATAACGGTCCGAGGGTTGCCGACGGTGCTGGCTGAAAATCAGCGCTGGGGTGTTTTTAACGCTTCAGCATTATGCTGAGCCAGTGTCTGATTCACAACCGCAATGACACATACCTTTGTGTTGTTTTTTTTTGTACCTAATAATATTGTTGTCTTGTGTTGTGAATAAATGTATTTTCTTTCTTCTTTCTTTCTTTCTAAACCAAAATAACGCAACCGAAAATACGCAACTGACATCACAACTCATAAAATTATGCTCGTCTGGCTTCACCCTTACAGGGCGTCATGGACTGTCTTATACTATGACATCTTATTGTAATGAACATGACTTGACAATAAATAAATATTTTCTTGTCCGGTCTGTCCGGCTTTCGTTAGGCTTTTTGTCAGGGTGCCGCATAAATCAAAAGTCGCGAGTCGACAGTAACAAATTTAGATATATATTTATTATGAAATACTGTCCGGCCTTAATAAAGCATAATTAGCTTTTAAAAATCAATCCTCCCCCCCTCCCTCAATAATAAATATGAAAGTGGAATCAAGTTGAAATTAATATGAACCTGGTTTTTAATTAAAAAAAAACATTTCTCTAGGAACTAAAATTGTAGAAAATTATAAGAATTCCAACATAATAAATCGCAGTATCGAAATTTCTCAACTCGGACCCATAAATACTTACAACTTCTGACGCTTTTCCTTCGGACTTCGGCCTTCCATATGTAACATCGGCCTAGAAAGAGATATCTCTTATGTGGCCTATCCTCACCAAATCATAGAAAAAATAACTGGTGTTCAATGTAAAAAAACTTAGCATCACCAATTAAAGTGTTTTTCCATCAAACCATTAACGCCCAGTGGGATAAAAAAGCAGCACGACACTGAAAAAGACATAAAAAAAATCTCGATAGCGCCAAAACGATAAGATCATAAATAACGAAGGAGAATATGACGCGTGCAAATAATCAGTGTCATAATAATGCCCATCTGCTGAGTTTAACCCCCAATTATGGCATTAAGCCGGCAAAGGGTTGGGGAATGGATCGGCCAGGGCGGGGACCGTCGTTATCGATACGGGTTAATTTAGTGCTTGTATTTTTGTTACAGTAATAAACTTACTTTTAAACATATGTAACGTATCGTATCGTACTTACTTAGGTACGAACAAGGACTTTAATTTATGAGCCACCATGGAACCATTTCACGGTAAAAGACTCTCTCACTCTCGAAATTTACGCGCTTCATCATTATAATTTGTTGTTTGATTGACAAAAAAACACTGGTCATATATTTTCTGATATTTTAACTGACGGAATAATCCCCTGTTTCACCATCCAATAATTATCCGTCTCAGTTTGTTTTGTTCGAATAGACGGAGACGGCATCACATTTATCCGTCAAATAAAATTAATCAATGGGTGGCGAAACAGCCCCTAAATATAATAATATTTTATTACCCTAGAAACCACACAGTCATGTTTATTTTCGTTAATTTACTTTAAAATAAGGGGATAATAAATACAAGTGATTTTAATTAGGACGCTCTTACAAATAGGTACTTATGAATCACAATTCCGTTAGATAGGTACTCAAATAAAAAACCGCTCGCTCATGCACCGAGGTTTCGATAGAAATTTCTAGGTAGTCAGTAAAGCATGTTAAAATAAGTGATAGCAATAGGGTATAGATAAGACTTTGCAATTATTTTACAATGTAAAAATCGATATTTTTTTACCTAGATCGACGCGTTACAGCACTAGCTATAATAACAACCGGCTGCTCAATACGCGAATAATGAAGTGTCGTCACGCCGCCATTGTTGCTACCGTGTGCACGCGCCCTTACGAAGCGCTATACCGCTGGGCACAGTGTGCAAGTGCCCTAACGGATAGGGTTGCCTAATTTATGAATTTTTTGAATGTTATGTGTTTCCCGTAAATTAAAATGACAAACCCCTCTAACTAACTTTCTATTCCTTCTGTTCCTACCTACCTTTAGTTTTCTGCATATATATGTTATATATGTAGAATAGAATATAATCCATCCATCCATCCATCCCAGCCTATATACGTCCCACTACTGGGCAAACCTGCGAAGTAATTGAATGGTGCGTGTGAAGTTCCCAATCCGCACTGGGCTCGCGTGGGGACTATGGCCCAAGCCCTCTTGTTCTGAGAGGAGGCCTGAGAATAGAATAGAATAGAAAAAAAAAATTGTTGTGGAAAAAGTTTGTTACATCTACTATACCTACCGCCGTCAAAGCGCTGACCAAGAGCAAGTCGCATGCACACGGCGCCAAACTGACGCAATTTGGCTTGACCTCATTTAAAACCTACGATGGTGAAAACGCTGATGCAGCAGCAAGTGTAGCAGCCTGGGCACCGCGGCCGCGCCACGACACCGGCACTTCGTTTCTAGCATCGAGCGAGGCAAATCACTCTAATTTTTACATTTTTTAATTCATCATCATCCCACCCTATATACGTCCCACTGCTGGGCACAGGCCTCCTCTCAGAACAAGAGGGCTTGGGCCATAGTTCCCACGCGGGCCCAGTGCGGATTGGGAACTTCACACACACCATTGAATTGCTTCGCAGATTTGTGCAGGTTTCCTCACGATGTTTTCCTTCACCGCAAAGCGCGTGGTAAATTTCAAATGTAATTCCGCACAAGAATTTCGAAAAAATCAGAGGTGCGAGCCGGGGTTTGAACCCACGACCCTCTGCTTGAGAGGCGATAGGTCAAACCACTAGGCCACCACGGCTTTTTTAATTACTGTATTCTTTTTCTTATTAAATAGTTTTAAGCAATCTCATTTTTGAGTCATCCGGCTGCCCCTTTCGTATTTAGCTTGTACATGAAATCTTAATCTAAATATAACATTTGTATCTTTCAGAGACCAATTTCAAAGTGACATATAATAAAAATAAACGAATGTTTACGTAATTAACATGAGCTTTAACAAGCATTTAGGAAGAAAGAGTCGCTGCAATGTGGTCGACAAGTTAAGGTGATTTTAGCAATAAATAGGTAGTTAACAAAAATTAACTCAAGAAAAAATAAGTAGGTAACTACTTAATTCGGTGCCGTTGTTCGGAAGTTATGCGTGTACACACATACATTTGTGATTCATTTTTATTTATATCGATAAGTGATAGGTAGTCAATGCGTTTCAAACTATAAATTTCAAATTTATAAAGAACACAACGCAACGAATTGCCAACCCTATTATAAACCTCAAATCTCGGTGTGCTCCCGCCCTTACCTGCGCAGACGCACCGGATTACCTGATTGTACGCAGATTGCGCGAGTAATTGCAATAAATAGTGGGTTTATTTGAGTTTGTGCAATTAACCTTTAGGTAGTCTCGTGTGTTACGCGCTTTATAGTGGTAATATAATAAATAATACTCGTAGAATCAACACGTAAGTACGGAGTAGAACTGTTTTATGGTGGTATGTAATGTATGTATTTATACTCTTCATTGCACAAAATAAGTAAACAAACACAATAAAATTGGCATTGGTCTCAAAAAAACAATGTTTATTATTATTTTATTTTTCATAAAATAGGCGAATTTAAGAACATCTATTTGAAGGATTTTAGTTTTTTTTTTTTAATTATCCTATTTATAAGTTACCGGAATTAAAGCTAACCATAGTTGCCACGGCGTTAAAAACTAGGTTTACCTTTGCCCGTCACAATTATTTAAAAAAACGTAATGTCATCTATAATCTGTCAGTGTTAGGAAACCAGTCAAACATAAAAAGCCAGTGACCCAGTAATTTGACCTATGGGCCTTCAAGCAGATGTTCGTGGGTACAAACCCGAGATCGCATCTCTGAATTTTTAAAAATCCATGTGCGAAATTACATTCAAAATTACCTACAAGCTTTACGATAAAGGGAAACATCGCGAGGAACCTACAAGAACCTGTAAATCGATTCAATGGTGTGAATGAAGTTCCCCAACCGCACTGAGCTCGCGTGGGAACTACGTGCACGAAGTCGGACGTATATAGGCTGGAATGGGGAGCGCCAAAGTTCGCATACTCTTCGCTAGTCATACCGTAACTTTTGTCCGAATCATCGTTTGTCATAATTTTTTTCCCGCTGAAAACTTACATTTTTCTAAAAAATTTATATGGTCATCCTACAGAAAACTATAGTTTAGGTTAGGTTTGTTTTATAACAATTCTGAACAATCATTGGATTCGGAGAAAAAACAGTTATGACAAACGATCATTCTGACAAACATTACATTCGGACTTTCAATAATATGCGAGCCGATATGGAATGGAATGATGTTGGGTGACCTCTTGACATTACTGGCCAGCGATTGAACCCAACATTCAGTGTTGCCAAGAATAACGGCTTTTGCTTAAGTCTTAGCGACCAAAAAAAAGTTTTGACGACAAAAATGGTTTAGTGACTTATCTGGCGACTTTTGGAATACAAATTTAAACAGTTCTAGGACCAATAATGGATACATTTTTTGTCAATTCGACGACGATGAGAATTATATACAGTGCCAAGCAGAGTGCCAAGAGATCTATATGGAAAGCGACAAACGCGCTTGCGCACGAAATTCAAACTTTATTTAATTTAAGGTCTATTCGTTTATTCGCTCTAGCTTTAGCTATTAAAAAAAAAATTCAATCAATTTCAGTGAATTCGGAAGTCTTCTAATTTAAGTTGTTTTTTTTTTCGTTAAGCCTCCCAACCTTTCAGACCATCAGTGGCCTCTTGTGTCTTATGTTGTCTCTCCCAGACAAAGTCCTGAGTCCGCTCGCTACTGGTGGAATAAACTTTAGCGATAGCGACTTTTGATTTTGAATTTAGCGACTCGAGTTTCTAGGAGTTGGCAACACTGCCAACATTAACTTTGTCCTTCCTGCCCCGCCCTGTAACTATGTATAAGTTAACAATATGTAAGTATGTAATCTGACGCCATCAATTAACTAGTAATGCTTAAACTAACAGCTTAGTTAATGGGCTCCTGTTACCGGGGATTACGGGGTTAACGGCAGGTTAATTAGTTTTTAATTGTTGGAGAAATTAGTTTTTGAAGAAAACATGTTATTTCCCGGATGTGTTGTTCTGGAACGGTCTTTACCAGAACTTCGCTTGCGTAAACTATTAGATTACGAGCTGGCAGTTGAATTGAATTAAATACTAAATACCATCTACCACCATCCCAGCCTATAGGTATACGTTCCACTGCTGGGCACAGGCCTCCTCTCAGAACGGGAGGCTTCGGCCACTAAATAACCGCTAGAATATCCAAAATTGACATCGTGTAAAAAGTATGAGTACAGCCAAGGAAACTAAATCACGTACCAGGGCGGAACCTTTTCATAACCAATTTCGCTATGATTTCTTTGGCAGATGTATATATTTTCTACAATTTACTAAGTATTTTCAATTTAGACTATAACAAAGCATTTATGTATGTCAAAAACAACCTAACCAACTTAGAGAAGCAGAGAAACCCCCAGTTAAAATTCTCAAAAATGCCTGAACCGATTTTAATGAAATGCCACAGACAGGCATTAGCGTCGAACTTACATCACCCTCCTCCTCTCCTCTTTTTGGGTCAGCAAATTAAAAATCTACCACAGTACCATTAAATTCACATAAAATCTTACCTTCCAAGGTAAACTAAAGTCCAGTCAAAATTAAATTAAACACCCCAACCCATCAAGTGAACTAACTACTATATATACGTGGATTCAATTAACAATTGCTAAATTGTGGGGCTCAAACAAGGGGGCAGTGGGCGGAGGGGGGATGGAAATTGATTGTGAGACTTGAAAGAACTAGTGGAAAAAGGTCTACTTTTCAGTCTGGTTTCTGACTAGATTCAACTGCGGTGTTTAAGTTCAAAATTAGTTGTGTATAGATAAGATTTACTTATGCTTATGTTTTCTCAATGTGTGTATTCTTAGGGGTTGTTTCACCACCTATTGATTAATTTAACTGACGGGTAAATGTGATGCCGTCTCCCGTCTATTCGAACAAAACAAACAGAGACGGCATCACATTTATCCGTCAGTTAAAATTAATCAATGGATGTTGAAACAGCCCCTCAGTCTCGTTTAATAATAAATAAAAACTTATTTAAAAAAAGTTCGCAATTATATTTGAAATGTGAAAAAATTGTGAGTTTGTCTATTGTTTTCCGCTAAAACGGCTGGATTTGAAGGGTGTAGGAGACATTGTCTTCTTTGGAAAAAAGAATGCGCTGCGCAAGATCCTGTCATCCGAACGATGGCACCGATATAGATATTTTTTATAGGTATTGTCAGGACAAGGTTTGTGCGTAGCAAAATTTTAAAATAACCTTCTTCGGGCAGTCGGGTAAAAAAGACTGGAACGGGGGCAAAGCCGCGGGCAACAGCTAATTTAATGATATTTTCGAAACGAAAATCATACTTACTACAATTTACTTTAAGACTAATGTAAAGCAAAGTAAATAAAAAAGATACAAAAAAACGGTTTGGTAATGGAAACATTTCACCATTTACATAATTTGACATAGAAATTGTAGTTTTATTTTAATTGTTAATTATGTGTATACTTCGTTATATATGTGCATTAGTTTCATTGGTATAGCATGCTGCATGTCTTAGTGCCAGCTATTTGGTATGCCTTATGGCGAAACACAGCGATACCACCTAATTTTATGTAACACCTGTAACACTAAATGACATTGATTGACTGAATGATTAAATGTAAATAAATTGATTCTATAATTATATGTATTTGGTGTATAAACTTACATACTTTTTAAAACCTTCATCACAACATTTAACACAATAAAGAATTTGAGTTTGAACTACATTGACCTCTCAATCAACAACAACTACAGATGTAGAGCCGTAACTAAATACGGATCACATCCTCTCTCAAAAATAAGTGTAGGTACTTACGTAAAACATCCTGTGATTATATACAGGTTGTTTTACGTAATAACGAGCCGGTGGGGCGTGTGATGGAATTAGGGTAACCCGCTTACCGTGGGGGTTGGTAGGGGGGGCTGGGTAAATATGATGCGATTGTTACGTGGATGTTGGCAAGTCATTACGGGTAGCTGGTGTGATTGTGGCTTCGATAGGTATTTAACCTTAAGATCAGCATCTGTATACGTCCCACTGTTGGGCACAGGTCTCTCAGAAAAAGAGGGCTAAGGTTTTTGTTCCCACGCGGGCCCAGTGCGCATTGGGAACTTCACACACACCATTGCTTCGCAGGTTTGTGCAGGTCACGATGTTTTCCTTCAAATAAAGCTCGTGGTTAATTTCGAATATAATTTCGCACTTGATTTTCGAAAAACTGTGAGATGCACGCTGGGGTTTGTACCCACGTTCCTCTGCTTGCGACGCTATAGGTCTAATCACTAGGCCACCAACGCTTCATTCAATGTCCTTATTTTTTTTTTTTTGAGTTGAGTCACTAAAGGGCCAAAAAAAAACACTCTACTTTGCTTTTATTTACTTGATTTTAGTTTTGAAAATTTTAGGTGTTCTTAATCCATACTTACTAATATTATAAATGCAAAAGTGCGTGTGTTTGTGTGTTTGTCCGTCTTTCACGACGAAACGGAGCGACGGATCGACGTGATTTTTGGCATAGAGATAGTTTATGGGCCCGAGAGTGACATAGGCTACATTTTATCCCGGAAAAGTGCACAGTTCCCGAGGGAAAGCTAGTTTTTAAATACGAGTAAAATAGAATAAAAGTTTGGATAGCGTTCATGCAATTTAACTCAAACGTGAGACAGAAGTTCCAAACGAGGGATTAAGGAGGGAAATTGAATTCGCTTCTAAACTTTGATTAGTACAGTCGGCAACAGCAGCTAACAAAGACAAGTATAAACCTCTATTTGTGTTAATGTGTATAATTTTTGAGCTTGTCACGATTTTTAATTATGTTTTTGGATATATACCTATATGATTTATTCGTTTAAAATACAAGAAATAAATTACAAATACAGTTAGGCTAATATATGTCAAAATAAACAAGAGCAAAATTAAACTAAAATAACGACATAACTAATTAAGTCACGCCTAATTTTTTTAACCCGGGTAGCCTCAACCCCCCCCCCCATGATTTTGAATGTTTCCTGACCTGACTGTTGAACTTTAACTAACACAAAGCAGAATTTTAGAGGCTAGACTTGTTTTTTCTTTTTTGTATTTCAAAAGTTATTTTTAATAAAAAAAAATTTACATTCTTTTTCGATATACACATACATGTATACTTAATTATTGTCGCTACTTTAAAGAAAGCTCGTACCTCAAAATCGATAATTTTTCAGTGAACTTTAGGGCTACATTTCCACCAGAGACGTGCAAGAATGTGTTGCGGGGTTTTTCGTGACCCAATAGAAACTCTTAATTTACCTATCCTCGCACAGCACCGCTCTGGTGGAAACAGCTGAGCGAAGCGAGGCGAGGTAAATGAAGCGTTCTATTGGTTCATGAAATCACATTCCTCGGAACACATCTCTGGTTGAAACGTAACCTTAGAACATTATTTCAAGGGTTAATATGTTATTGACGTATTGATTTGAGAATTGAGATACGAGATTTTCTAAAATGTTAATTGTAGAATGTAGTAAAATCCATTTTAATTCGACTTCCAGACCTAACGGTCTACGCGGACAAAGCCCCTGGTAAATGCTAGTAATAAGTAAATACTTATTTGTAACAATATACCAACAGGCCAGGGACGCTCAACACTGAGAATACAAATTTATCCATCGTGTTTATCCAACCGCAAGCTTAATACGTCGTTAGCTGACAAAGCTATTAAGTTAAATGCCGACTGTTCGGAGATTTGGCAAATTTTCATGTTTGCTTTTAATATAATTGTTCAGTTTATCTGAGGATTACGGGCGCTCGTGCCGGCCTCAAATTGAATTGTAATAGCGAACCGTTATTAATAACAAACCTAGGGTTGCCCGCTGCTGGATTTGTTGAAGTTTTAAAGTGCTGTGTTAATTTGTGAATTGGATTTAAAAGTGTACTTAAATTCTAGTTATAATTTAACTACACTCATCAAAATTACTAGTAGTCATTTACATGGGGTACCACCAGCCTATAATCGTTTACATGTCAGTAAACAATAATGCCAATAGACGTGTCTGTCAACTTTAAAGTTCTTTAGCAACATATTCATTTGATAGGAACTTGTTTAAAAATTGATAGACCACTTATTCGGCTGATGGTACATGTCTAAATTTTACAGGGATGTAGAGGATCCCTTGGTTAGTTACCTTATTTTAAACATTTTAGTAGATGATATCTATAGATCATGATAAAATTTAGATAAACTATAATCTTCGATCAGTAGGTGTAAAATGATTCCATCGTCAAAAAAATTTGATAAAATAATTTCGTGGAGGACAAAAAATAGCCTTACGGCAGTAAGTACACCAGTAGTGCTAGAGCTTCTAATCTCTTTATTAAACAACGCGACTATTATTTGCCAAATATACTCGACGCTTATCAATCTTATCATCGTCAATTTCTCACTAGCGGCTAAAAAATATTACAGTAGCTACAACAATTGATCAATTATAGGGCTCAATTCAACCCATGCTTTTTATCCACTTAACCACAAAACACTCGACAACTAACCACAAAATCCATTACAGCCAGTGGGTGGCCAACTAAGGTATTGTGGCAACCCTAACCCGATCGCCGTCGGGTCGGGTTTTTTCCGCAAATTTTAAGCGTCTGCAATTCGCCGGTACAATAACCCTAGGGGTACAATAGCCTCTTTGTTTAACGACATCTTTCTATTGCCGAGAGTTTGCTTGGGGGGTAAAGGTTGTCATACACCTGCGGGGTGATACGGTGTGTGAGGATTTGGGAGATCTTTACAATGCACTACAGAAAATACAGGTACATAGGGATTTTCCAAGGTAAGAAATAAAGCAAGAGAGGTAAGCAAGGTTTAGTTAGGTCTTTGTATTCTGTTTTTTTTTTTTACTTTACTTTGGTACTTCACTGTTTCAAGCAACTGGACAAATAGAAAGAAAGAAGCATTTGTTCGTGATGACATGACTAACCTTACCAACAAAAAGTTGGAAAACCCCCGACACTGTCACTTCAAAGTTCAATATCTCAAATAAGGCTGAACCGATTTCGATAAAACATGTCTAAGAACCATCGATAGAAAACCTGGTTTCAAATAAAAAAACCGCATTCAAATCGGTTCACCCGTTTAAGAGCTACGGTGCCACAAACAGACACACAGACAGACAGACAGATACACAGCGGTCAAACATACCTAACACCCCTCTTTTTGCGTCGGGGGTTAAAAATGACGAGACTAAAATAAAAAATATGCAATGTCTCGCAATGGTCCCGAACGTGGTCTCCCTCCATACAAAGCGTTGAACTCACTCCTTCTACTAAGTATTCCTGAGGTCGCAAATTAGCAAACTGCCGGTCTTGCGAACGGCGCTGATCTTTCTTTGGGAACTGAAAACACAATGAAGCATATGGGGCTAAGGGACTAGAGCCTGAAATAAACGTTAAATTATTATTATTATTGTTTTATTAAAGTCACAGAATAGGCAAAGAGACACTGATACAATTTTTAGATTCCAAACAAAACATGAAAGAGATGAAGAAGGAACTAAAACTGTCTGAAACTTTACATAACACATGCATCGTTACAATGTTTTTTTTTTCTAAGATTGACACACGCTTAACCGGCTATATAATTTGTTGATTATGCTTTACCTATCTATGTCTAAAAGTACTCGTATTTCACTTTGTGAATGCAAACGTGACACAAGTCAAAATATTAAAATAACTAGTAGGTAATGGACTGCAATGATTGGACTGTCCAATACTAGTAATAATAATAATATTCCATTAATAATTAATAGTTATTTTAATATTTTTAATTATGCTGCCATTGCATTCACCCAGCGATTTATCAAATTATCACTTATCATTCTGAGTTAGAGGTTTGTATACTTAAACGTCATAGAGATTAGAACGAAAATGAAAATACTTAATACATTCCTTGTATGGGCACTTGGGGAACTTGTATGCATTTTTTATGGTAGAAAGAGAAAACGAGCAGAATCGATAACACTACGTTTTTTAAATAATTGTGACGGGCAAAGATAAACGTAGCTTTTAACCATATCGAAAATACAAACTGAGACATGGATGCACAGAAAAACCAGAAAAAGAGACCAGCGCTGGGAATCGAACCCAGGTCCTCAGCAATCCGTGCTGCGTGCTATAACCCCTACACCACCGCTGGACAGGAATCTAGACACGAATTTTTCCTATGCATACATATCTCATATCTGGTTTCATGGGATACCCGTAAAAGTAACAAATTTGGAGTTGAAATAAAAAATACAAAAAGACTCCAAAAAACCAATCGTAGCTTTTAACGCCATGGCAACTACGGTTAGCTATAATTCCGGTAACCTTTAAATGGGATAAAAAAATTAAAACCCAACTAAAATCCTACAAATAAAAGTCCTATTTTATTACATTTCTATTTATTAATACAACGTTACACAGTACAAAACAAAATAAATCAATACCTAATATATAAAAAATCATAGAATAAAAAAATACAAAATATTAAAAAACCTAAACGAAAAAAAATAACAAAAAATAAAATAAAAAAATAAAAAAACTACTGCTACTCTACTATTTTATTTATTTATTTATGTATTCGGGCACAAACGGTACAATAAAACTTACATTATAAACAATTACATCTAACATTGACCAACAAAGTAGCCACAGGTTATTAGTTCCCAATTATAAAATATAAAACGACAAAAATATATATATATCAAAATAAACATTGTTTTTTTTAGAACAATGCCAAGGTTGCGTTGTCGACCCATTGATAAGAGTGGACTCACTTCTCCTTTAAGTTATAGTAAATACATGGCCCAGTCACAGAAATACTCACTAAGCTCACGCTAAAGGTGCATTACACCCCTTCATGTCTATTCACCGAGATGTAACATTGTGCGCGCGGCCTTACGTATTCGCTCGCCCTCCGGGTTACTATGTCTCGTAATCGGTTTACAATTGTAATGGGTTCCGTTGACTTTAATGCTAAGGGTTGCAGAAAAATGTTGGGCTTACGTTTCCACAAACCTTGTTAAACCTGTGTATGTAATGTTGGCTTCGCGTTAAATCTGGAGAGAGACATAATAATATGTACAGTTGTTTCGTAAATATTTTGATTTGAATCAGTGGAGTTATCGTTTTTCTATACTAATATTATAAAGAGGAGTTTGTGAGTTTGTAGGGGGTAATCCACCAGGTGGACTGACGACATCGTGAGAGTTGCGGGAAACCGCGGTGGATGCAAGTGGCGAATTGTCGTTCATTGTGGCCTTTGTTCAGCAGTGGACGTCTTCCGGCTGATGATGATGAATCTCTGAATCTACTGATCCGAGTTAGATGAAATTCTGTATACAGATAGCTTAAGTCCCGGGGAAGGACATGTGATAGTTTTTATCCCGGAAAAAAGCATAGTTCTGGCGGGATGGTGATAAACGAATTCTGCGTGGTGTCGCAGGCAATAGCTAAAATAAATACAAATTGAAAGTATATAACTGATTTTCTGAGTTTGATGATGACAGGAGGCCTGTAGCTGATGATGATCATGATGAACTGATTTTCACTACCACCACTGGCGTATTAACTCTGCGTGCTTGCTTGCTGCTGCTTGCTTAATTTTGAACTCGAGTAGTAACAGTTTCAACACCATCATCAAACTGGTTTTAAGGGTGCCTCTACCTGACTCCTTCAACCCGCAGCACAATCACTTCGACAGACAATCAAACTATAAATTTATTTAGCTACTAGCTGTTGCCCGCGGCTTCGCCCCCGTTGTATTTTTTCTAAATTTTCTCCCATAAAAACCTACACCTGATAGGTACTATATAACAAATACAAAACAAATACAAATAAAAGAAGTCTTATGTTTTTTCCAAATAAATGAATACTGAATAGTGCAATCGGTCCAACCGTGCGCGAGTTTTGCGCTTAGAAACATATTTTAAGATTCATTTTTAGGGTTCCGGAGCCAAAATGGCAAAAACGGAACCCCATTATAGTTTCGCCATGTCAAAGTCAAAGTCAAAATATTTTTATTCAATTTAGGCTATAACAAGCACTTATGAATGTCAAAAAAATCTACCACCGGTTCGGAAAAACCTCTGTTGAGAAGAATCCGGCAAGAAACTCAACGAGGAATATTTTTTTTAAACAGATGTCTGTCTGTCTGTCCGTCCGCGGCTTTGCTCAGGGACTATCAATGCTAGTAAGCTGTTATTTTGCACGAATATATATGTAAGTAATGCCGACAAAATAGTACAATTAAAAATTAAAAAAAATTTTTTTTAGAGTGCCTCCCATAGACGTAAAGTGGGGGTGATTTTTTTTTCTCATCCAACCTTGTAGTTTGGGGTATCGTTGGAAAGGTCTTTTAAAAGCATTAGGGGTTTGCTATAACGATGTTTCGATTCAGTGGTTGGTTTGCAAAATATTCAACTTTAAAGTGCAAATTTTTATTAAAATCGATCGTCCCCCCCCCCCCCTCTAAAATCTAAACCGGTGGGTGGAAAAATTTTAAAAAATTCAGAATGGTAGTAAGTATATCAAACTTTCAAGGAAAACTATAACGGTTAAGTTTGCTTGAGATTTATTAGTAGTTTAAGAGTAAATAGCAGCCTAAGGTATAAAATATACCAAAACTTGGAAGATTCCATATAAAATACGAAATCCTTAGAAAAATATTACTTATTTTTTTCGTAATAGCTACGGAACCCTATTCCGGGCGTCTCCGACACGCTCTTGGCCGGTTTTTTATTTATATAGATGTGTTAAACCGCAAGACATGGGTAGATAAAATAAGTCCTCATAAAAATGTATGAGCGAGAGAATGGGCAGCTAACAAGAGGGTATAGCAGGTCGGCTAGTTATTCCGCCTGGCCGGTAATTGTGACAAATGAACGAGCTGTTATACTTACAAATGGGCGGGCGTGTGGGGACCCGCACGAATTCGCTGTCTTTAACCCCCGACGCAAAAGGTGGGGAGTTCTAAGTTTAACGCCAATGTATGTGGCGTCGTAGCTCTTAAACGGATGGGCTTTTATGTTAAAAGCGAGTTTTCTTGCGTGGTTCATTAAGAATTAAGAAGTTTCATTAAGAGTCGCCGCTGATCGCATATTCATACAAAAGTGGTTTCGTTCTAATTTACAAACACTGAAACTTAATGAAACTTTGCGACTATAATAGGAGCAGCTATTTTGATGCTTATAATTAGTTTTCGTTGATATTCAATGTACCACAATAAAATCACATTAATTTGAAATTTTGTATGAGAAATGGAAATTCGTTATTGTTTTTTTCCGTTACATTTTATTTTAATCAAACCTAATTATGAGCATCGTAATGGCTGCTCCCATTATAGTTGCAAAGTTGCGTTTTGATCTGTACCTAGTGCTGCTTGGAAATTAGAACGAAACTAAGTACGTTTGTTTGGGGACGCGAGCGTGCTGGGGACTCTTAAAATCGCGTCATTTGCTTGTGAGTTGTGAGTAGGTAATTTGAAATGATAATGTCGGGGTTTTCTTCAACTTTTCTAAGCTGGTTACATTTTGATGATACTTATCTCCCTGACTAAAATTTAACTTAATTGGCGATTACAGTAAAATCAGTGAAAACAAAAATAGCTCATCCATTTCCAGAGAGGCGGAAATATGGCGACATTGATTTGGAATGAAATTTATAAACTCCAAATGAAAATGCATCCTCTCATCCACTCAAAAATTGACTAGTCCTTGATGATGTTAATTCGCTTTTGTACATTTAACACGTATCTCAACGTTTGTCAATAAATGTGTTTGTTTCTTCTCTTATGACGTGTGTGTGGTTTTACATACAAACACAAATGCGGTAACGTTTTTTCTTCTCCTTCTTACAAGTTCTTACTTTTCACTGAAATACCTTAGTACCACTACAGCCATCTAGCGAGGCAGTCATGACTTATTTAGTTGTTTACTAGATGGCGTTACTCTACTTGTTAGTTCATACTAAGTACCGCTAGATGGTACTTGTGAAGACACCTAGCTGTTATAGTCGTTCCAATTGTTTATTTAACTTTTGACAGATCACGCACGTGAAGTTTTATAATAATTTTCGGTACTATGTATGTACTACAGAGAATACCGTACTTCATGGACGGGTATCTCTCATAAGAGATTAATTTAAAAACGAATACATAACTAAACTAAACTTTTTAACGACATAATAATAATAATAATAAATATTTATTCAATAAGACAAAATTGCACAAGAGAGGAATGAACAATTACAAAGAAAAAGAAAGAAAAGTTAAACATACAATAAAATATTTTTGTACAATATTATGAATATAGCGAAATATAATATACATTTCGATATAATATGCACTACGCCTGAAAAAGGGTTAAGTGACTAGGCAAAACATTAAAGAAAACAACGTTCACTTTAAAGCATTTTTATTAATATCATCAAAAAATAACTAGTACGTAATCACGCAGTATGTATACTAAGTTCAAAATATACTATGAGAAACACGCAATAACATAAACAGTTGTCTGCAGCACAATAACTATTATTATATCCATTAATTTGTATCTACATTCAGTTCCAATGGTCGCGGTATCCATCTAAATATAATTACCAATTTTAACATCATTAATTTCTAATCATCTACTTATTCTAATTTGTTTTTAGAATTTATATATAATTTTAATGATTCGATGATTGCGTACACTTAACGGCTATTCCGAAATGAGTATAGTATGTCTGTCCACAGCCAACGATGAAACGAGCTCGCTCTAGTGACAGAACCTTTTAGATGAGAGGAAACAATCATTAGGGGGGGGGGGGGGGATAGGCTATAAGGGATCTCTCCCCAGACAGATGTTATGCCTGGGGACCGAAGTCCGAAGGAAAAATATTGAACTTTGTATGCATCACGCTTGAGTAGAATGTAGCAGTTTCTTTATTTAATAACTAGATGGCGCTAGAAGTCGCTACAATTCACAAAAATATATTTATCGTTGGTGACAGTGGAAATTCGCCTATCTACCCTATCGCTATAAATACCGCGTATCTGCACTACGGGTTGTTTTACGGCGTTTTTAACACCATAGTTTGTAGTTACGCAAATTTGCACTATTCCCGACGTAACCATTTAAATTTCTCGCTTATTTCTTAGTGTTACTGAACTTTGGGAGTGCACCGGAAAAAGAAGGCAGCATTAACTCGTGCTAGCCGTTTCACTCAAGCTGACATCGACACAGATGACTAATAATGTACTAAATTGAGGACTAGTCGACGCCGAATTACACGTCCAGAGGCAAGCATCCCTCCCCAATTTACCGGGTATGAAAGAGACGGAGCACGCGTCAAAGAACCATTATTGAATAAAAAAACTAATGTCCGTAGACTAGTACATTAACACTTGTAACATGCCATTTTGAAGTGAAAGTACAATTCTTTTTAAATGCGTTACCTCTAAATTAGTCCTTAGCCTTTCGGATATTAAAAAAAAACATAGAATAAGATTTTAACTGGATTAAAAATAATTTATGACTTTATTCACGGAGCTATAATAAATTAGCTGCCGCGAATTGAATTCAATACGTACGATTTGTTTTAGAAGAAGTTATCATCAATATTATAATCGAAACTGAAAAGCATACATAAGATTATTGGACCAAAAGTAAAGAAGATGTCATACGTGCTTTAGAATTACGGCAAGATTGAACTAAAGATGATTATTTCCAATAACTGTTTAGTACGAGAGTATTGAGCAATATTTTGATAGGAAATGAGCTTCTGTTGTCTCAATTCAAAACAAATCGCATATTGTGTACAAGCCCATAATTTCAGGTAACAATGGTAGCTTCTTGTATCGAATACATTCCGTAATTTTATATCTGATAAGTTTTTTTAGAAATGCGATGTCTTGTGGACTATATAAAGACAGATACTAGTTAATATATGTACAAATGATCTTAAAAATATCTAGACATCGACCTATGGCGATATTAGACACAAGTTAAAAATATTACATAAATCACATTATATTACCAGATACTGTTACGTAATTTCGTATAAATCAACTAATATTGCAGCGCAAAATCATAAATAAATAATCCGATTGATAAAACTACTATGTGAACCATGTTCCCGCTGTGAAAAATATTATACAAATTATAATAAAAAAATACGAACCGAATAATTTCAAAATCGATAATACAGTGTTAATAAAAAAAAAAACATCAGTGCAGTTTCGCAGTGTGACACAGTCAGTTCCAAAGTATCGTTACACAGGGGACTAATAAATCGTCCGTTGTGCAACGGGTATTTGAAAGTGTACGAAAATCGAGTAGCCTCAGAAACATATTATGTACAAACACTCGCGCGTACGCCTTACTTCAAATAAATCACAATCAAAATCGTCGAGTTAAAATTACTTTAGTTACATTACATTGTTAACTTCTCTACAATCGCCCTTTCTATTACGCTCAAGCATTACTGGTACTATTGCAATAGACTAGACACTTTTAGCCCTTTCAAGCCTTTACTCTTGACGCGTACAAGGCTAAAAGCCTAAACATCGTAATTAAGAGCAGAATCCCAACTAGGTTAGCCTAAGGAGCCTGGTAGGTTCAAAAGTAGTGACTATAAAACCTATTCGGCTAATTGTAAGAAAGTCCTTTTCAAAAATGCTCTCAAAATGACTCTCAAAAAGCATTTAGAGCTACTAAAGTATAGCCTTTTGGCGTTAAAAAAGGCTTGAGCCTAAAACAGGACAGATCTTGAAAAAAAGCTTTTTTAAAACGATACTTAGTTCTGTGCAAGCCTTTCCACCCAGCGCCCAAAAGGACTCCGACACTAAAAATCAGGCTAAAAGACCCGAGGTCATTCCGAATACTAACTAGTTATTATTGATATTTCAATGTTTTATTGTTTAAAAATGGCAAAATTCCTAATTTACTGCAGATACCGGCAACGTTACGGGCAAAGTAGAGAAGCTATTTTAAAACCGGTCCGTCAACGAACCGATCAATTCCTGGTCACTAATAGCGGACGATAAGAATGACTAATATACTTATGTACGCCACAGTACGTAAGGGTGCGACGCCGGCTCTGATACATCAAGGTTCTTTTATTACTAGTTTACGAGTAAAGACAGTCACAGTTTAGAGACCAAGCAGGAGTTGACAGAGTGGTAGCGCCGTTGTTGTGGAAGAAAGAGGTTAGAAGGGTCCAATTGAACAGAACCTGTGCCATCTGTTAGCTTTATAATTAGATCTATGTTAGATGAAGTAACATTATCAGCTGTCAAACCAAAGCAGCATGGCATAAATAAATGTCACGGGACACTTGACACCAATTGACCTAGTCCCAAAGTAAGCAAAGCTTGCGTTATGGGTATTATTAAACACTCAAGACTCGAGAACAAACATTCGTATTTTTCATACAAATACCTGCAAATTGGATCGAACCCATCATAGGTTTTCTAACCATTGGGCTATATGGTCGTCATGTTGAAAAAAAAAACTATAAAATTATTCTAAGCGCATGGCCACTCTACAATTAAAAATGTGGAAGTTTTACTTCACTTTGATTGTGAACGATCCATTATCATGAATAACTGAGGGTGAAGGGGTGGTTACCCAGTCGGTATCTATGCCAAAGACGGCGTTCCCTTCCAACCTCTCTTCTATTCCACGCTCTTGGCAACAGAAAGTAGACCGAGCAACAGCTACAAGTATCGTCACTCTAACACCGCTATAACAGTTCAATTTTTCAAACCCAACATCGCATCCCACGCATCCCTTAACAGCTCAATGGTTTATAATAGTAGCATGGAGACACTGTGGCACGACATGTCTGTAAGGTAGCTTGTAGTTTTTGACGGTGCGCGCGGCGAGACATTTCAGCGTGGTGTATTTGAGGGGGTTGACTATGGAGGAGAGGGATTGGTTGGAGGCTTTTAGTATCTCCTCGGGGGTCTCTCCGTCGTAGTTGACTGTGTCGATGTGGGCGCCGTGCGCGAGGAGCTCGCGGACCACGTCCGGCGGGCACGGGTTCAGCTGGAACAAACGGGCTCATTAACACATCAGCTCAGCCGTAGGACGGCCACTGTTGGACATAGGCCTCCCCCGTAGACCTCCAGTTGGCTCGGCTGGCAGCGGCTTGCATTCACCGTGAACCCGCGGCTTTAACCAGTTGCTGTATTGTCTGAAGATCTGCGCTCTTTACACTCTCATCCTATACTGTGTAAGGGAAAGAAATGGTCAAAACGGTTCTCAGTTTCCCAACTCCCGATTCCCAAATGTTTCATTTGCCAAACTGTTTCATTATTCAACTCAAGATTTTCTCTGAAACTATACTTTTTTCGAAACTTTAATAAAACAAACCTAACCTAACCTAATCTACTGTGTTCTATAAAAGTATAAGAAAATAAACTGAGAAAAATCATGATCATGGGTTTTATCCGGGCTCGCATGATCGCGATCGCCGCTCGCCCCCCCCTACGGGCGGCCGTACCTTGCACACGAGGTGTAGCGGCGTGTCGCCCCGTGCGTCGCGCGCGTGCGGCGCGGCCCCCAGCCGCAGCATGAGCGCGAGCAGCGCGCCGGCGCAGGGCGCGGCGTCCCCCGGCGCGGCGAGCCACGCCCCGCGCGCGCGCGCCGCCTCCGCAGAGCACGCCACGTGCAGCGCGCCGCGACCCGACCGCACCTGAACACATACACAATAAACGCAAATCACTAACACGGCAAAAGAGACCTCGCTACGCTCACATCCTAACCCACGGCACTCGCCTTTTTTGACCCTTCTTATACAACTTTTGCAGGTGGTAGGACCTTGTGCAAGGTCCGCCCGGATTGCTACCACCATCTTGCTCGCTAAATCCTGCCGTGAAGCAACAGTGCTTGCACTGTTGTGTTTTGGCGTGCGAAGTAAGACAGCCGGTGTAATTACCCCTGGTGTTGCAGATGTTTATGGGCGGTGGTGATCTCTTACCATCAGGAGACCCACTTGCTCGTTAGCCATCCAGTCGAATAAAAAAAAACTGTCACAAAAACTATATGGACGCTCGGCATCGATTACAACTTAACGCCAAACGTATTTGAATTCAACTGACGACGATGAAGACAATAATTTGACATTGTTTTCTGGATTCAACATGGCGGATATCATTCTATCACCAAGAATTGACCATAGCACGTTCAACTAGTTTGACAGTGCCGATAGTGAATCTAACAGTGCAGCGAGCCAGCGTCCATGCACCCCCCACTGACCTTGATATCCAGCTTGACGAGCGAGTAGACCGCCTGGTGTATGGCGGTGCGGTCCTGGTCGCCGCAGTCGGGCTCGTCCAGCAGGCGCGCCAGCAGCGCGGCCAGGTGCAGCGCGATCACCAGCACGCGCTGGAGGGTCGTCAGCGTCTGCTCGCGGTCCACCTGCAGCTTGCACTGCAGCAGCTCCATGCCGCGGTGGATCTCCGACAGGGCCTTCTTGAACACCGGGTCTATGTCCTCGAAGGTCACGGGGGGGACTATGCGACCTGCAAATGGAATTTGCTTGATTACGGTAGGCAGAAAGGAATAAGGCTGAGAGGGCTATAATCGGGGTCGAATCAAATCAGGAGATACGTAAAGGCTCCGCGAAGGAGTAGAGGCTGGACTGCGTGAGCGGCGACAGCGGCGGCAGCACGGCGCGCTGCATGTGGGGGGGGGGGCACTGACCTCTGTGGGGCGGGCGGGCGCGCTCGGCCCGCATGTACGCGAACAGCTCCGCGAAGGAGTAGAGGCTGGACTGCGTGAGCGGCGACAGCGGCGGCAGCACGGCGCGCTGCATGTGGGGGGGGGGGGCACTGACCTCTGTGGGGCGGGCGGGCGCGCTCGGCCCGCATGTACGCGAACAGCTCCGCGAAGGAGTAGAGGCTGGACTGCGTGAGCGGCGACAGCGGCGGCAGCACGGCGCGCTGCATGTGGGGGGGGGGGCACTGACCTCTGTGGGGCGGGCGGGCGCGCTCGGCCCGCATGTACGCGAACAGCTCCGCGAAGGAGTAGAGGCTGGACTGCGTGAGCGGCGACAGCGGCGGCAGCACGGCGCGCTGCATGTGGGGGGGGGGCACTGACCTCTGTGGGGCGGGCGGGCGCGCTCGGCCCGCATGTACGCGAACAGCTCCGCGAAGGAGTAGAGGCTGGACTGCGTGAGCGGCGACAGCGGCGGCAGCACGGCGCGCTGCATGTGGGGGGGGGGGCACTGACCTCTGTGGGGCGGGCGGGCGCGCTCGGCCCGCATGTACGCGAACAGCTCCGCGAAGGAGTAGAGGCTGGACTGCGTGAGCGGCGACAGCGGCGGCAGCACGGCGCGCTGCATGTCGAGCGCGTGGTGCCACAGCGCGCGGCACCGCCCGTAGCGTCCCGCGTCCGCGTACACGGCGCCGCGGTAGCGCACGTAGTACGACGTGTCCGGGTGCGCCGGACCTGCCCGCAAAAAACAAGATCATAAACCTCAGGTTTCCTACGCAAGGACCGATCCAATATTCAGCCAACTTCTTCCAGTTTTTGAAGGAGTTTTTCTCACCAAAACCTGCTTCTCAAATACAATGCTTATCAAAACCGGAAGCGTTTTTGACTAACGCACTTGAAATCCCAATCGTTTTCACCACTTCTTTGGCTGTAATAGTGTAAACAAGTAGACTATTGCGAACGACTCATCATGAACGGCTAAGCTGTTCAAAGGCATTTTTATCTAGGACGGGTCGGATCGGTCCCTGTACTTAGACTAGCGGTATAATCAGCTCTGAATGATGTGATGACAGTATAACATCGTCTACGTAAACGACTCGCTGCGGTTTACCAAGAGGGCGGTAATTGACATACTGCGGAACTCACCTAAGATCCGTTCCCTCAACACGAGCGCCTGCATCCGCATGGCATCGGGGTCCGCCAGCAGTTCGCGCAATGCCGCCGCGTCGCAGGGCTCAGCCGCCCACTCGTACGCCTCTATGCGGGGTATGTCTTTGGGCTTCGGAATTGGAGGACTGCCGTCTGTTGGGAATCTGAAGCGGAAAATTAACAAATAAGCATGATACATGGATCGGAATAACTGTCCAGTGGAGGCCTACGATTAGGTATCTATTCGTACTTATTCTTGAAGGATTGGTCATCACATTGCTTGCAGTTCACATGGAAGCAGAGGAAGTGTTGGGAGTCTTTTGCTCAGCAAGGGACATGAAAAGCTTAATATAATAATAGTCGGATACATCTAGGAAACTGTTGGGAACTGCAGAAAAATTGCAATAAATGTATCTTGTGGAATATACACTCATTATCGCCACAAAAAGAAAAGAACCTTAGCAAATCCTTGTCCACAAGCTGCCAAGAACTTTGGGTTATGGCGTAGGATTTCTTCCTACTGAGATTTATCGTTGACAAACGAACAAAATCATGCTGTAATAATTTACAGGAGTTTCATACTGTTCATGTTTTCGTATATTTGCGATTAAGTGTTTTCTAGACATATATAATCTGCTTCACGTTCATCTCTGTTAAATTAATCCTTTACCTAACTTTGATTAACAGTCAATCTTTTGAGATGACAGGTTTGCAAGTTACGAGAAAAAAAAGTTAATACATGAGTCGTCACCGTGTTTACGCTGCGTCAGCCTATTTTGACTGATTTTAACGATTAGCATTGAACAGACAATACCCAAATCGAAAAAGATAGTCTCATCACTAAATAAAACTCACCGGTCGTCCATCGCTCTCTTCCACAGCGCCAACGCTCCAACCATGTCCCGTCTCTTGTCCACATACGTGGCCCCGAGCAGTTCCAACGCATCGATCCGCTGCTGCCGCGTCACCAGTCCATTCTCTGCACTGATCAGGTGCTCTACTATGTGTGTGTGGCCGGTCACAGACGCCGCTAGGAGGGGGGTCATGCCTGGAAATGTACGTTGACGATTTCATTGATGCGGATGATTATAGAACTGAAAATGTGACAGTATATTTGGCCGAAAACAGAATCACGCAGCATAGCTGTGAGGTTTCAAAAGAACGGCTAGATAGAACTTTTCTAGGTTCTTATTTATACAATAAAATCAATAAAGCACTAAATATTTATGACCTAACGCTCCAGAGTCGTAACAACATTTTCAACATTCTTAAAATTCTCTTTTCAATGAAAAATTTGTGATTTATAAAGTAAATTCGGCTGTTATTTTTATTTAGTGTTAATTTGTTCTTTATAAAGCATGCGACGACTCACGAGGTTAAAATTGTAAAGAAATACAATAACGGCATGGCTGCAAAGTCCATCGTAAATTGACACCGAAAATCTACAAGACAATCGTAAGGTTAAGGCAAATGATTCGTCGGCTAATTTTATTGTCCTTTGCTTATTTACAAACATTGTCATTTTTTTATTTGACACCTGTCAGTTATTTATAACTTAAGTACCTAACAAATAAGCTGTAATATTTTAAGGCATTGTAAATGTTTAAATCCGAACAGCAAACTCATGTTTTCCTTGCTTTAACAAACTTCAAAAAACAGAGGATATTATCTAGTCCACTCTAGTCGACTCTTTATTACAGGTGAACCGATTTTGTTGCTATTTTTATTACGTACAGTCGAGTTCATAAACTTGTGATCAAAAATATCTGAACACGTTTCTACACGTTAACAATAGTCTTGTTCAGATATTTTTGATGAAATTTTTGCTCAGAAGTTTATGAACTCGACTGTATATTAACTTCCTCGACTAATCCTCGATGTAATGTTATGTTAATTGAAACTTGATTACAATTAAATGGAGATTTGCGATACTTTGGACATTCGAATTGCCTGTGGAAGTCTTGCAACTTTTCTATACAAACGAAGAACGACCTCCCAATATCATTAATGTTCAAGATCTCAGAGCTATCTTCACCCAGAGCTTGAAACTCAAGCCTTGTCGGAAATTAACCAAACATGGATAAAACTCACCGTATGAATCGACATCCATTGTGGCACCGTGTCCTAGCAGCATCTTGAGTATGTGTAGTGAGCCACTCTCCGCGCAGTCATGTAGTGCGGTGTTACCCTTGACACTTTTTCTGTTGACATCAGCGTTGAGAGACAGCAGATACTTGGCTATTCGGATGTGACCCTTGTAGCATGCTATCATGAGGCATGTGTGTCCGTGCCGATTCGCTATCTCTATGTCTGGAATATGATGGTGCAAATTAATAATCGGTCATTCTTTTGCCTGAGGGTTGGTAAATAAAGCGGCGGACTGGTCAAGGTCGAAACCCAATCTCCAATCAGTTAAGTCTTGAGGGAAGAGAACGAGCAAGTGATGACAGCTAGTGCTCCTTATAAGAAACAGCGACAGTCGGCATACAAAGTGGAGTAAGCATAGTGGTCTTCTCACTAAGACAAAGACACGAACGATGGCGTCTACGGGTCGCTTAGTTCGTACATATCGGCAAATATGATTACACGACAATGAAGTTTATATAACATATGACGAAGAGGAGGAGGTTGAAACAATGGAACACATTATGTGAGAATGTAATGGCCCGTACCAATAGACTTCAAGGCACTTCCGCTACGCCAGATCACCCATCCATTTGTGGTGAATCCATATTGCTCGGATTAAGTGCGAAGGAGGGGTGAACAGAAAAAAGACCCCTTGGGTTGAAATTTACGAGTATCCATAGGTCGCGAACTAGACGCCAGCGGCCAACTGAACGGCGAGCATGTTCTCTGTCCATTGCGAAGCTGAAACGTTCGCCACCCAGTTCTTCCCTGGCAGCACACGCAATGAAGAGAGAAAACGCTTCCCGCTTTCAGTTCGTGGCAGACCCCTAGGATAAGGTCTAGGGTAAGTTAAGAGCTTGTAATCGTGCACTTAATTTTCCCGCCCTTCCTCCAATTGGTAACCAAAAATTAACTAGGTACTCAAACGCAAACAATTCTTCGACCAACCGTCGGAGTGTCAACATATGCTGATGATGCTTCGGAGAGAGGTGAAAATAAAATAAATAATAAATAAACACGTTCCCAGCGGAGGGAAGGCGGGAAAATTAACTACAGGCTTTCAAATATTCAACGCAAGCTCGGCTTTTTGCATATTCGTAGCTTGACCGCACTTCTTCACAAGATTATCCAAGATTTTAAACATGTGCTTCCGCAAATAAATGCCTTCCTGAATCCATACAGTGTATAAACTAAAGACGCTTCAATCGAACTCACCGGCTCCATTCTCGACTAGGAACTTAACAATATCGTAATGGCCGTCGAAGCAGGCGGCGCGGAGCGGCGTGCTGTGCGTGCGCGTGGTCGAGTTGACGTTGGCTCCGGCGCGGACCAGCAGCCGCACCAGCGGCAGGTGGCCCGCTGCGGCCGCGCACCACAGCGGCGGCGCGCCCTCTATCGTCTCGCCGTCGAATGTCACTGGAATGGACGATCATGACAATTATAGTGGGAGCAGCGCATGGTGAAGATAACAAAGTAAGGTATCTTAGGGTATTTAACTATTATCTATTTATTTTTTGAATCGAAGCTTGCCAACGCGTGTTATCGAATTTCTTTAGTGAACGTAGCCCTGCAGCATGGTGAAGATAACATCTTAATTTAACTATTATCTATTTTTTTGTAATCGATGCTTGCCAACGCGTGTTATCGAATTTTTTTAGTGAACGTAGCCCTGCATATTGACATAAAAATACTTTTTTTTTGTCTAGGATGGCATTTTAAAATTAAAAATAAAAGTGGTTTCCGCATCGAGTCCGATTTAATTAACTTATTTAGTTAACGATTTAAGTACAGAACTAACTCAACAAAAGTGAACTAATGCAATAAGGAAGTGGGGATAAGTTACCGTATTCGTGAGATACGAGTGCTGGCATTTACGTGTGCCAGATGCCAAATGACCAAAATTACTCTTGACCTGACGCGTCAATGGCAGCATGCATTTAGCCATCTAGAAATCTTAACAACACTAACAAAAGAAAGTAGAGAGCGTTGAACGGTGTAGTTTCGGAGTTAAAAGCTTTCCCATCCGTATGTAATAAGGACCAAAACACGCATAAAACCAACTTGTCCAAATTACGAAAACAAAACTATACAAAAAGGCGAATGCGGAAAAGCGCGGAGAAATGGACGAATAGGTTCTTCAAGCTGCTTTGCGATAACTAGGCGATAACCAAAAGCAAACAATATTTGTTTACTCACAACGTACCCTACATTGAGCGAATCGAAAACGTTCTGAATCGAACAAAAGATATTTCTGTCGCTGTAAAAGTGCTGTCGTTTAGCCACAATGGCGCCGCGCCAAGCGGCTGACGCACTGAGAAAGGAGGGAAAGTGCGTAACTAAAGTCATTCATTACCGAGAACAATGATTAATAGACAAAGGTACGTAAGCGGTTGTACGTGGATGTTTTTTATTTAATTTAAACGCCGCTTTATTGTTACACTAGCTAGCTAGCTGCTAGCTATTCATGCCGTGCCGTTTCCGGTTTTAGAATATACGGACACCTCCCGTGAGTGTCGCAAAAAGCGACTAAGGGACCTGTGCCCGTGTTATCTTTCCGACGTTCGCGATCTCATTCACCATCTCATCCATCTTGCACCGTGTGTGTGACAGAAAGAAGTGATTCCAAGTGCGTTAGACAATAAGGCATCTGCAGGGATGCTACGAAATTCGAAAATCGAAGTTCGTGTCGTTCGGTCCCTCTGACACTTATACTATTTAATACGAGAGCGAGAGAGACGGTACGATACGAACTTCGATTTTTGAACTTTGGAGTAGGCGCTCTGACGTGAGAGAGGGAAGCTCTCCATTTCCAACAAGGAACACCGGACTCTTTAGAACTGCTTTGTGGAAGGCAAGGGAGAAACCGCAGCACCACACGACCACACTATTTTCCTAAGAAAGTCGTAATGAAGGTTTGCACCAATGTTCAACCGAAAACACGTAGAAGAGAGTTATTCAGTAAAAAATTTGCTTCCGCAATAGAAGTAGATACCATCGGCCAAATAAGTGGTCTATCAATTTTTAAACAAGTTCCTATCAAATGAATATGTCGCTAAAGTCGAACTTTCAAGTTGACAGACACGTCTATTGGCATTATTGTTTTGTGACATGCGAACGATTATCAACTTTAGGGTGGTAGACCACATATTTGGCTGATAGTACCTGCAGTCGCCATTAGAAATTTCGGAGCGGCCAAGGCGGGGAAAAATATCGGAACATTCACTCTATTAACAAGGTTTTAGAGTTCATGTTTCGATATATTTGATCACCATGGCCGCTCTGAAATGTCTGATGTCGACTGTACCTAAAGTAGTCTACAGTATACCGACATAACTCAGAGCAGATACCTACCTACCTAAGTTTATTTTGTTTCGTATGATACTTTTTATTATACTACCAGCGCTTTCAGAAAGACCATCATGCCAAGGAAAATACGCCGCAAGATACTTAACATATTCTCTAAACTATTATAGCTCGCAAAATAAAGTAAATCCATAGGTACTAATATTATAAATGCAAAAGTGTGTGTGTTTGTATGTTTGTCCGTTTTTCACGTCGAAGCGGAGCGACGGATCGACGTGATTTTTGGCATGGAGATAGGTTATGGGCCAGAGAGTGGCATAGGCTACTTTTTATCCCGAAAAAACACAGTTCCCGAGGGAACAGTGCGCGATAACCGAATTCAACGCGGGCGAAGCCGCGGGCAAAAGCTAGTTAGTAATATATAGATAAAAAAACATAAATTACGTGGGCTACATGTCTAAATTTTACAGGCTAGAAATTTACATAAACATATATTTCAACAGTATTGCGTATGACCTTCCACAAATATGACTTCAAAAAAACTAACTGTATCTTTACTTCTAGGATCAGCCGAAAGCGTAGGTAAAACGTATCACCAACAGATTAATGAAATATATTAACACTAAAAACGTGGAGCTAGTAAAATACAATAGAAGTAAAAAATCGGAGAAGCGCATGTCCCACTCGCGTGGAGAGTTCCGTACGATAAAACGTTTAAATAATTGTGTTATTGGGGTTCTGTACTGTAGCTACCTCAAAAGGTAAAAACGGAACCTTCATAGGATCATTTTGCTGTCCGTCTGTCTGTAGTGTCTGTCAAGACCTATTATCTCGGAAACGCGTGGAGGTATAGAGTTGGAAACCATACTCAGTACCCCTAGTGTAAGTTTTCGGTTACAAAATACGTCTCGATCGCGTTCGCGTAAAATCTCAATTTGTATGGAAACACGAACATCGCAAACGTTCCGCTAGAGGCGCTGTTCGTGTTTCCATACAAATTGAGATTTTAACGCGAACGCGATCGAGACGTATTTTGTAACCAAAAACTTACACTAAGGGCACAGGTCTACAATCTCTTGAAGCTGTGAAAGCTCAAACTTCTAAGTTAACGTAAAAAAAAGATACCTACGGCCCTTTACGCCGCCAAAAACACACTCAACACTCTCAAGGGAATCAAGGGTACCTACTTTCTGTTGACCTATAGAACTGTGAAGGGAAATTTGCCCTAGTTCCGTCAAGTAATATCGTCTTACACTACAAGTACGGAGAATAATCACAAAAGTCAAAACCCAAAATCACTCGGAATTACGGAACCCACAAAACGACCAAAACCCGCTGAATAATAAGAGTTCTTTAACTTTGCGACCTACAATTTCATTATAATTTTAGCATTCTGTAGGTTCGATGGAAGAAATAGAAGCCTTATCATGCTTGTGTCTGACCTGTCTGTTTGTCCGTCTGTTACAGCTAATTAGCTCCAAGCCTACAATACAAGGTAACTCTTGACCTATCAATATAGGACTTTTTGCGAGGTTACAAACATATTAGGCCGATACTGTCACTTTAGTATCTTGGTTTAATAAATAGAATACGTACCGCGACATTTGACAACTGACAGCTGTCAATACAACCTCTTTTTTTTAATCAAACAGATCAAGGCACAAAATCTCACCAAACGTCTGTTTTGCCGAAATAAAGTTTCAATTTATTTTTACAAAAAAACGGAAAGCGAAAAAAAACATACAGGAGTGAGCTACATTATAAGTCTACTATCGATAATAATATAATATGGGCCAACCCAGAAAACTCAAGTACCAAATTATGCTAAAAAAGGTAGATAGAACCGGACAATGTTCCACTCACCGGAGCCAGCCTGCTCGATGTCAGCCTTGCACCGTTCAATGAGGTACTCGGCGACGTCATAGTGCCCGTTCCGGCAGGCGATCACCAGCGGCGTCGCGCCGCCCACCTTCGCACCCACCAACATGTTCAGCTCGTCTACGGAGCGCCAACTGTGTAGGTACACCTGGAACAGAGGACGCGAACGTCAGAACAGCTGACAGAAACCAAGTTAACAGTTCCTTATTATAATAGACTTGACTGTCTTTATCGAAATAGGTACACGGAAACCTTATTGTCTAGACTCTAAGACACTTGGATCACAAATTCAAATTCAAATCATTTACTCATTGCAGTAAATATGCCGCAACGGGCACTTTTACACGTCCTTTTTTAAACTACCAGCGCTTTCGGAAAGACCATCATTGCCAAGAAGAATGCGCCGCAAGAAACTTGGCAGTCATTTTTTTTTAATAAAATAATTACAAATAAAATACTTAAAAACTAGAGTATACAATTAAAGAAAAAAATACAAAATAACAATAATAATACAGGGATGTATGGGGTCCCTTAGTTACAAAACTAAACACTAACTATATCTACGTTCAGTGGAAGTGTAGAATGCTTCCACCGTCATAAATTTAAAAAATAATAATAATTTAATTCTGAAATATACACAATCGCAATCGGTTTCATCACTTCTTTCTCTCACACTTCACAAGACGAGGGTGAAGCGATTACGAGCGGCAGCACATTATACATTATACCGCTTCTGGTCTCTCATGTTTTAATAGTATCTCATCCCAGAAAGAATCCTACAGGTTCGGAACATGCCGGACATACCGACATATCTCGATAGTTACCTACTTTAATGCCAAGAATGATTATTTTTGATTGGCGATCAATTAAAAATTAAAAGACTACTGAAGTTAGTACACATTTTTGAAAAACATTGATTCAAAGACACAAAGTAAAGAGGAAAGTTTCGTTAACATGCCTTTATTTTGGCATAACATTAAATGTCATAATATGAATTCACATAACATAATAATAAAAAGCATAACACTTATTTAGCATGACAAGTATTTTAGTGGTTTATGTATTATGAGATGAGGACGTTGCTCTCAAGTAGAATATTGAGTATAAAATGTGAGAATATTTATTTCCAGAAAAAGATCTCGGAACAACATCACATGCACGGATTCACGGAAGACCGGTCAGTCATAGAAGCGGCGTCATCAACGACTTAACGATCGCTCTCTTCCGTTTGGTACCTAATCATAGTTACGTGTTTTTCTCTAACGGTGAACAGCCTCGCGTAAACTTGGCAAGTGTCCGACTACGGATTATGCAAAACTTCCCGTTTAATTACATTTTATGTACTAAAAAACTCTCATGTCGTTAGAGGTTCAATAAAATTGTGTCGAGTCAGCCCATCATCAGTGGTTTCCAGAACGGATACCACTGAAATCCCAGCGATTCTCTTCAAATCATTTACAAATTCTCAGTGCCAAAGTAGTTACAATACAATACAATATTCTTTATTGCACACCATAAATCAGTAGGTACAAAAAATTACATTATTTATTACTTTATTTTAGTTACTTTGTTATAGAGTTAACATTGTTAGTTATCCCCGTGCGTAAATAAATTACAAACACCATATCGTACAGATTGGCCGCAGCGAGAAACCACAGACAACACACAAAATAAGTAAAAAAAGAACGCCATGCATCCAACACTTTCAAATTGACGATCAAGTAAATTGAAAGTGGAACCATTAAAAGTGTGAAAACTGGTAACTGGCATAGAAGTCAATATTG
The DNA here is from genome assembly GCF_025370935.1 of Choristoneura fumiferana. Classification (NCBI taxonomy): domain Eukaryota; kingdom Metazoa; phylum Arthropoda; class Insecta; order Lepidoptera; family Tortricidae; genus Choristoneura; species Choristoneura fumiferana. Next base: position 17,073,863 of record NC_133492.1, read on the forward strand.
TAATTTCACAGACAAATCTCGTTACTCAAACAGACAAACACAGACATAAGCTAAACAATTACGAAAAAGCAATAGCGATGCAAGCAACTGAAGTGCATCATGTCAACACTTCACCAATAAAGATTCGCGAAGTGAAATCTTAAAGGCACATAACAGCGAAGAGTTTGGCAAGCGTCCCGGTGCATGGCGCAACCGGCGGCGGTTGCAACACGAGCACTGACGAACTAGCACTTGGCTATAAGGAACGTGAACTTAAGTCGCGTGGCCCATTATGTAATGGGGAATATTTATTGAATCACGCGTTACTTTGCGGAGGTCTATAATCAATGTATACACAAATCAATTAGGTTGGTAATTTGCCTACATGATAGCAACGTCTATGCAACAAAATGTGTTCATACAGCTTCTCCGCCTCAACACTGTAAAACGCACAAATCACACAAACCCAACCATCACCACCCCAAACTATACGGAAGCATTTCGAACTCAATCTGAGTTCATCCTCAGAGCAACTCAAGATGATGTTGCGGTGGTGGTGTAAGTTAGGATATTGTTGTGTTTGTGTTCTTACTATATAAAGTGGAGGTGGAAGATCTGCATGAAAACACATTTGTTGCATAAAAGTAGCTATCTGAGCAAAGGAATTGTTTATATTTTATAAGTAGGGAATTGGATTGTATCGTAATAACATCGAATTATCCGCAGTGCGATAGACCCTCGACAAAGTGAACTGATGGACAGGTGAAGGCCATAGGATATCCGAATGATGGGGCGGTGAAGGACTGGTTTATTCTAGTTAATGTAGCGTTCTTTGGGTACCTATGTCCAACAGTAGATGATCTTTGGCTGACGACGACGATCCATGAAACAATACGTGAGGTAATAGTTTTTGATGCCACAACTTTCTTAATTGTTTACAAAACGACACTACTTCTTCTACCGAATGCAACCAACGCAACCACGGTTGAACAATCTAAACCCATTGGCAAACACGATTTGTAAATTTATTATATCCGGTTAGTTGCTTTACGGTAGTTTTAGAGCAAAAATACATTACAATAGTTGGTTGATTTGCTAGACCAGGGGGCAGATTTTAAAGTCACAAGAGTGAAAATACCGACTTTCGCCGACTGAAACGTGACTAAACTAGGAAACGTGAATCACATACTCCTCTTATCACCGCTTAATCTAATCTAATAAAACAAAAGATAACGCTGATTTTATCTATACTGAAGTAGAAGTGACGTGGAACTGTTTTATACTACGTTGACTGTGCAAGTACAGTCAACCAATTTGATTCCTGAGCCACCATCGAACCTTATCATAGTAAATAATTTTGTTTTTCAATAACATTATTATCGAATAACGTTGAGTGTCATTACGACACGGTTCTGTGGTGGCCTAGGAAAATTGGTTGACTATACAAATCTCCCTAAAGCAGGTTCTGGCTGTCTTACCTGATAGAAATGAGACTGGCAAAACCTGAAGCTCAGAGGTCATATTGCCTAACGCGCGGACGCTCGCACCCTCTCTCTCTTCCCTAAGCCTATATCACGTGACAGAAAGAAGTAGTTCAAGTGATTCTAAGTGCATCAGACAATACAGACTAAGCCTCTATCGACAGTAATTATCATTTGTTTGTTTTATTTTTTACTTGCATGTAAAGGTTAACCAAACCAGATTTAATAGCTAGCACTAGTTCTACCTTGGAAACTTTTGCACCTGCTATCCTGTTAGGCCACAACACAAGTCGTTAGCAGTTGCCAATCGAATTAAGACTCAAATACAAAGTAAAATGCCACTAATTGCCATAGTACTATTACTTATTCTGTGGTAGTAGTGTAAATTAAGGCCTTTTTAGCTTTGTTCGCTAACTGCAAGTCCACTTGTTCCAATTTACTCGACGAGCTGGATGCATGTTGAGGTCATTGACCTTGCAGTGCTATACATTACGCTAAAGGAAACCACTGCACGCCGCTTATTACTGTGTGATCGTATTTATGTTATTTTTACCCGACTGTCCAAAGGAGGGTTATTTGGAAGAATATTGCTTTACCCATCCATAACAAAAAATAGGTATCTAGACAATCTAGAAGAGAGACGTGTCAAAATACATCCATACTAATTATTATAAATGCGAAAGTGTGTGTGTTTGTATGTTTGTCCGTCTTTCACGTCGAAACGGAGCGACGGATCGACCTGATTTTTGGCATAGAGATAGTTTATGGGCCCGAGAGTGACATAAACTACTTTTATCCCGGAAAAATGCACAGTTCCCGAGGGAACAGCGCGCGATAACCGAATTCCACGCGGGCGAAGCCGCGGGCAAAAGCTAGTAAGTTAAAAAATAATGATGCATAATGATCATTTGACATAATTTGAAATGGATTTTTTTAATCGTGTTATCTTCAGATAACTTTAGTTTAGGTCAGGTTTATTTAATGTTTCCTGTAAAGTTGACATTTCTGAGAAAATTGCACCAAGATGGTACCTATATCAAATTACTACTGTGTATTTCATACAACATAATTCTTTTCAAACTCCAACCAAGTAATTTGATATAGATAGTGCCACGAGAGTTGAAGTGAATGATTACACACACAGCTACAACGTGTCGTGCCATGACATCAGGATTTTGACATTTACTCCTTAATTTCATTCATTCTTCTTTCATGCAGACAGTTTTTTTTCAGTCAGCACTATCTACGTATACGTAGATTTAGAAACAGTTAAATTAAAGAACGGTAATTTCTGCATATTTGCATACACACATTTCAGGCAGCTATTTGCGGAACAAAACAACTCACTTAAGGGAAAAAAAGGAAAGTAGTCGGTTTAACCTGTATTTCGTTATATTAGCTCACGGCTGGTAGTAAATTTTCTGTAAATTACTGTTACAAAACCGATACAGAGTTCGCCTTGCTTTCACTTTTAATAACACGATTAAAACCACGCTACATGACCATTAGGACTATTGGTCACTCCGATTATCTAATACCTTTAAACGAGCAATTCTTATACACAATTCTCGTATATATTCAATGGAGGAGTATATGCGTGATAGTTCTGCAACTTTTTAGACTTTATTTAGTTTACTGCATGACTGAATGTGCCTACCTACAAGACATTTATATTTGTATGCCCTCGGGCGCAGCATAGTGATACAAATCTATGATCAGTGTACCAACATTTTAACCTATGTTTGACAAATAAATTATTTGTATTTGTATTTGTATTTGTACGAATTGCTCCAACGATTTCGATGAAATTTGGTACGTGGGGGTTTTCGGGGATGACAAAGCGATCTAGCTTGCGATCTTATTTCGGAAAACGCTTATTGTCGAGTTTTAGCCCGAGCGAAGCTCGATCGGCCAGGTACTACTTTGTATCGCAACAAAATCGTTTTTTTAGCAAATTTTCACACATAGAGCGCATCACTGCACTGCGCGTCAAACAGTAGCTTTCTTCATAAAAGTAACTTTTTTACGTAAACGCTTTCCTATTTACGGTAAAGGAAAACTTGACGAACCTGAGAAGAAATTCCATGGTGTATGTGAAGTTCCCAATCCGCACTGGGCCCGTGTGGGAACTAGGTAGGTAAAGCCCAAGTCCTCTCATCTGAGAGGAGGCCTGTACCCAGCATTGGCACGTATATAGACTGGGAGATAGATAGATAGATAAAAAACTTTATTTCCACAACACATACACGGCTTAGTAAATAACAAACAATTGTAAAGTAACATAATAAAAATTTACTGGGATGATGTTTGAACATGGTATAACAATTTCGTATGCAAAATTTTGGTTTAATTTTATCCATCTTCTACCGGTGTATGTCATATTTTAGCTCCTATTTTGGAGTTTTGGTGTGATTTGGTCCTTCAGACCGGATGCACACTGACAATACAAGCCTGTATATCAGTTTCCCTCTATGTTATTTTTTAACCAAAATCCAAAATGAAGTTGATGTATACGATATCATAAATCGTTTAATGCGAATGAAAAAGAACACGCGAAAAAAGTGCTATCAGGAGATCACGCATGAGAAGAAAGAAAAAAATACAATAGCACAATAGACCCTGGGCACCACCAAAAAATAAACTACATCCTTAAACATACCAACTCCAGCAAGAACCGTTTTTCGCAATAGATAGTTTTAAGCCATCTTCCATCCACCACATCACGTTTAATAAATCATCCACATAAACTCAGAAACGCACCCACCTATGGACACATCACGTTTTCACACTACTGCCACGCAGCACTGAGAGGACTGACGCCGCGCGTCGCCATCCGCAATTAAATAGTACGAGTGAGACAATGAACGTTTGCTGCATTTCGGCCCTGGTGTTTCACAACGCATTGTTCCCTGATGAATAAGTGTAATAACATGGATGTGGATGGCGCAAGCACGGGTTCAATGCCGAAAACGATGCAGCTACGCAAGTCAAGGCACTATGGATTAATGGAGACAAGTGAGACTACAGAACGAGTATAAGTTGCAAAAAAAGCGCTGAAGTGTCGCTCACGTGAGCCACTGTCAGCGTTTGCTTACGAGCCAAAAAATTTGACAAGAACTAATCGTGCCACAGGAATATTACCTTTCAATCAAATAAAACAAAGTTTTAGCACCGTTCTAATGAATCTTGTATTTGTAACTTTTGTAAGGCAGGTGGGAAAGGATATGTGGATGAGAATACTTTACTAGGAGGAGGGTTTAGGAATATCCAGGATTTCCTTAACGTGGCAAATTAAATTCTTGTCAACGATAATGATGACGAACTTTCCAGCAAAGTAAACGATGTCGCAAATACAGATAAGAAAAGTCGATCCAAATCGCCTTCCCCGCATAACAGAACACTACGAAATCAATAGAAACATCAATGCCGAAGTCATTGAACTGTGCATCGATAACAAACAGCCAATGAATCTAGACGCTGCTTGATTGCATCCGGCGTGCCAGGGCCTCGCCGCGTCAGCCTGGCGTGCTCATGTCTAAATGGTAAATACGTACACACAAATATAGTAGAATCTGAGTACAATAACGCTAGTTCGCAAATCATAAAATCATGCAGTGTTTGGATCTGATAGTCTAGATAGTCATAATGTAACTTCAACTTAACTATAACGAAACAACACAAAGCAATATATGAAATGCTAACTGTCACCCGCGACTTCGCACACGTTCAACACTTCATACTTCCCTTAAATTATAATCTCAAAAATTAACCCCCACTACACATACAAGCAGTCCGTCTCTTTAGTAAAAATAGTGTATTAAATGTAAATAAATATCAACTCGGTCTCAAACTCAGGATGTGGACATAAAATTTTAAATTTTAAGTGTCTTTGTGGCACGTAATTTGACAATGATTCAAACTAGCTTTAGGCCTGTGCAGAAAACAATATTGGAGATAAAATGGAAGATACAGTAAATTTAAACATGAACAAAATGATATACACCATGATCTTTTGACCAGTACACGTCAAGCAAGCAAAAACAATAGTGATAAAACAAACGCGTAAGAAGTTTCATCACACATTGACAATGACACAATTGTATCTATAGGTGCTTCTCAACTAAAACTATAGAACCTTGAATATTTACATTAATAATAATTAGTTCCTAACAATCGACGTAAAAAAAACTACATCTAAGTAAAAAATATTTTTCAGTTTGCGGCTAGTTACACGTAAGTTACATTAACCGCAAAAGAAAATAACGACAATATTTTATTTAGCAAATTTCGTTTCGGCCATGAGGGCACATTCCTTGTAAAGAGAGCAATGCAATATGAAGCTGCTCTGTATAGAATTCGTCACTTGCAAAACATTTACAAAGAAGTATTTCCATGGTTTCTAAACTAGGTTAAGAGTTAAGACTGGCCAGTTAAATAAAGACTTTCTTTGGCTGTGACTAAAGAATGGACTTCGGTGTAAGAAATATCGATAAATTCGTCCTGATCTTCGAATCCAGATATCATGTTACAATTTTTCAACTAGAGGGGTATGTAATCATTTACCTTTTTGATACGTCTAAGGAGTCTCCGTTGGCGGCGCAGGAGCGTCTTGCCGCAGTGCCTCAGGGTCTCAATCCAGCGGCACCGAACCGGCACCAGGTCCCATACAGCTGACGACATGCTCACCACATCACTCACTATTCACTCACTTTTAGAACATCCAATAGTCCAAGCACTAGTATTTGAAAATTGAAGATACTTAGAACGTGGAAAAGAAATCTGCAATGAGATTATTGAATGTGTGCATCCCGGTACAACGTGAAGCAGAAAACTAAGTGAGAATGAAATAGTTATTAGTGCGATTCAAATAATTAACGGTTTACGATAATGAACCAATTAGTAATTGCTAATTAGGTTTATTGTGAAAATCATCCTTTTACGCCCAGTAGCGAGAGGATTATTACTTGCCGTAATTAATGTCAAAATAATGGATGAATTGGCTGTATACAATTTCCCTTGATTGATAAGGTCAATAATTGTATTGTTTCATTAATCCTTTACAATGACAATGACATTGGTCGGGAAATAGTTTTAATTACATGATAAAATGTTAGGTCAAACAATAGCGCAAGCAAAATACTAAAGCAAATCTAAGCAATCATCCGCTTAACCGCAAATTAGAGAAAACCACAATATTAGCAGCTAATTGAGCATGATGTGGCTAAAAAAATTCTAGGAATGATATCTGATTATTAAATGGCACTTAAAGATGGTATTTGGCATTAACAGTACTTCACAACCACATAAAAAAAATCTTTTTTTTTTTTTTTATATGATAACTAGTACGTATTAGTTTTTTGGGTGGCGATGCAAATCTATATAAAAAACATTATTTCAAAATTTTAAGCAAATCTCTTGAATACATCCCGAAAAAAAATACATTAAAAAAAAACTTGAAAAATCATAAGTCAAAAACTGTTACAAGTAGGATGTTCATACTCAGCATAAATATTGTTCACTTCACTATGAGAGGTACTAACAAAAAAAAACTCGAGCCCATTTAATGTAAGTGTGACTTACCCTGGAAACTCGACTATGGCCTTTATTAAATATCAAATAAGTAGGTACATTTCAGCCCTATTAATACATAGGTAAGGGATCAACAAATAGGATTTGACCAAAGCAAGCGAGTACTACCTTGAGCGTGAATTAGACTGTTTATTGGTTGTAAACGTGAGACATCCGTCACGTGCGATGTAGTACTCGATCCACTAATCAACAGCCTTCAATAAAGTAAGCATGATAAGGGAGATTCTGAAAAGTACCGCTTGCATGACGCAGTAGAAAGAATAAAACATCAAGCGAAAAAAAAACGATCAGGCCATGGGTTAATCCCCAAAACTTTTGCAAAAAAGAAGCTTGATTTATATTTGTTATCTGTGATCAATAGCACAATTTACGTTTAAGGAAAAGATTACGGTTCAGTCGACCCAGCAGGGCTACTCCGAAACTAGAAACGCGAAGTTCGTGTCGTGCGGTCCCTCTCGCTCTCGTATCAAACAGTGTAAGTGTCAGAGGGACCGCACGACACGAACTTCGAGTTTCGGAGTAGCTCAGCAGATCACCCATGTCACGTTCACATAATTATTAATATTCATCAGGATCATATTATAGATCATAATATTGACAACACTGATAGTCAATACTAGAAGTAAAAGTAGTTACTTACTACGCAACCTCACGTGTCTCACATCAATCAAACATATTGTCAACGAAGATTTTGAAAACAATTTATCACTGAATTAAAAAATAAAACTAAGACCATCGTAAAAAAGCGTTAAGCGGCACTGTCAATATTGTATCAGTTGCGTTGCGTTCAATTGAAAGAGGTCGCTCTTCATTGGCGTCACGTTTTCGAGAATCGTCGAGAGCAAAGATTGATCTGTTTTAAATGTTGATACTTCAATCAGAACTGGAATTCTTAGAAGTTCTGCAGCACGTCATGGAAAGTATAGGCGACGCATGAATTTATTGTTGAGTAAGAAATAGACTTGAATACTTAAGTCACAATCAGATTCCAACAAATGTGTACATCAATGTATTTAAGTATGTATCCGTTGTCTAGTATCCATAGAACAAGCTTTGCTTAGTTTGGGACAAGGTCAATTGGTGTGAAGTGTCCCACGATGAGTGTCCCATGTTATTTTGGTTTATCAGCAAGGAAGATTCGTTTGAAATATTAAATACAAAAGTAGTCACGGTAAATGCATAGTTTCATTTGATATTGAAAATCCGACGAATCAGGAATACGACGAATCAGGAACAATTTGTTTTGAGAAGCCTAAGTTTCAAACATCTAAACCTGTTTTTTTTCTTTAAGATTAAGGGAATATAACAGGTCAAATGCAGTTAAATTCTCCTAGACAATGTACACACGTTTAAAAGATAATCATATTAGGGAATCAAGGTAAGTGCAACGAGATTCCAACCTGGATGCCCTGGAGAAACGACAAAAAAATTGGTCTATCATGTTTTTAAAAAAAGGATAATAAATATCTTACCACGACAGAAATAAGTCCTAACAACGTATATTTGTTAGTCCTGCGATAACTCAAATAGACTGACAGTACATTGAAGTTAATTGAACTAATTTAATTATTCGGTACACTTTATAGAATCCCTACTTTTTATCTCTACAGACAATGAAAAAGTTTATTTTCTTCCGGCATCATTAATGACGCTGACAACGCCAATAACATTTTCCTGTTATTGTAAATAAATTAAATCGCTAACCTCTACGCTTGCAATTTTGCAATTAGAGAGAAATTTATTGCAGTCAGGACATTTACTACACGGGATAACCAGAGTTCGCGATTGTTTGCTATATCAGCAGATTTATTTGACGCTGATTGTTATGCACTGAACGCTGAAAACGTAACCTCAACAGTTATTACAGAACGTGGTTAATAAGAAGCAGTTTCATAAACAAAAACCGTTGCTGATACGAAAAGGCGACTTGTAGCTGCCGTACTAAGGTAGGTTTTAGAATCGTACGTAGTTTAGCAAAATTCAGATTGCGTGCGCAGAAATGCTTGAATAAGCATACAAAAGAAGAATTTCAGAAAGTATCGCGCAATACGCATACGTGCCAAATAAGTATTTACTATGATAACATTATTGAAGAGGTAAGGTGAGACAGTTTTTTAAAAGAATATCAGTTTCCTCGGGGAATATACACACGTGTTACGAAGAGACCATGTTTATTCTGAGAATCGTTTTCTAACCCTTATTTCTTTCAAGATTATTTACTTACAACAGAAATTCCAATTTATATTTATGAGTTGCCTAAGCCTTCACGAAGAACTGGTTATTGCTATATTATTGGAACACATTTCGTAAAACTTTGTTACACGGCTGAGCTGCATTTTTGGGTTCAATAAAGATTTTTCTGGGTATTTCAGACGACTCATACTTCTGCTTAACAGCAGCTCATGGACTTTTTGAGGTTTCATTTTATCGTCTTGATTTTACTTTATTAATATTAATATCAAAAGACGGATATGTCATAACTCCACGCCTGAATCTAAGTATTATCTAACATATTTCCTGGTGATGGTAACTCTGCTAATGACTGTGACATTATAATATATTCGGATTGCGTCAATAATTGACCGTCAAGTTTCGAGAGCACATCTTCTGTCGTCGCGTAAATAAACTGTGTCAACAATGATGTGTTGACTATAACGTGCAGGAAATTTATACAGAATTCAATGGTCATTTGTCGTCTATGAGGATATTTGATTGACAAATATAGAAATCGTTCCGGTTTCGATCTTGATCTGATAAACACACTATCACATCAATAAAAATTGGTAAATTATGTTGAGAGTTAAATCCTGGAAAGTGTATGTCATCTTTGAAGATAGCGCTATATACGTCGAATTCCGATAACTACGTAGATTTTTATACAAATTCTGATTAATTTTAACACGCTTATTTACGTTTGGTTCAGATTTTGGTTTTCAGAAAATTATTGCAAAATTTATGCCGAGACCGCATTAATGTTACTACATTACAAAATAATCCGGTGTCTATTATAATAATTACATCATAGCGATTGTCTGGAGCAACCGTCGTAACATTTTGACTTTTATGCAATTGAGTTACGGTACTTTCACATACGACTTTATTGTCGTAAGAATAGTTATGTCACCGTGTGTGTTCAAAAGAGTAAACACCAATTTGTCGTTAGTTTAACTCCAAGGCCACCTTAATAGGGTCACGGACTCACGGTCAAGAATATTTCTAAAACAATAGGATGATACAGAATTAAAATGAACCGATAACAAAACGTGCAGGAAATAGATTTTCTACGACGGAGGCCTTCGGGCCTTTGTTAACTGCAGAATAGGCAGTATTTACAGCCTACAATGTAACAAATCTAAAGAAAAACTGTTTCTCAACCGACGCAAAAACAGAGTTTGGCGTCGGGTGAAAGGTTTTCCCATTTACCCACATCAAGCGATCCAATCAATAAATCCTTTAGCGTACCACATGAAAATATTATTAGGATGCACACAACAAAACACAACGAAGCACAATAGCACAGTTTAATAGCAGAGTGAAGCGACAGCGACGATGCTTCGGGTTGGTAGGCGCGGAGTGAACTGGCCGGTCGGAGCGCGTTGCAAAACTGCAGTGGTGGGACGTCTTTCACCAGGTTACACAAGAAAGCTGCGGTTGCGCAATAAAGCTTTTGCCTTTCCAACGTGTAGCAATTACTGTTTGGTGCACAATCGATTTGACGTGCCGCCGAGCGGTGGTCTTACGAGTTTTTTAAAAGTTGCAGCATGGATAAATGGTAGGTACTTATTGTTGGTTGTTCAAGCTTATTTATTATTCCAACGAGTCTATTTTAATTAAATCATTAAAATGTGTAGTGCAACATAGGATTATAGGAATACATACTTATGTGGTAAAGTAAATCGTCAGACTCGTGAGACATTGTTAAGGCTTTAAATCCATGTAACGAATTTGTAATTGATACCAAATCTATAATATTAAAGTGAACCGCCAGAACGGAAAAAAAACGAGACAGAGCAGGATGCCGCTCTACAACACCATTTTGACACGTTTCTCCCAAACAACGCATTTCGATTCTTTGACCTTGGGAATCGCGAAAAACTTGAGAAAATATGATATTGGGTGTGTAAATTTTGTATATTAAGCAAAATAAAATCACAAGTTCGAATTTTGAGCCAAAAACCAGCGATCTATTATCTATGCCTGTGTTGCCATTCAGGGAAAAAGAAATCTATTCATTGCAGTCTGTAAAGCTCTTTACCCATTCATTGCCGCGCGCCAGATTACGCTGAGCTTAGAGTCATGACATTTGGTATGTAGATAGCTGGATGTCTGAAATAACACATGGGCTACTTTTATTCCAATATTTCCACGGATAGTTGTTCTTAACACAACACCTCCATGAAGATTACGATATAAATTTTGGGATTTCCCACGGGAATTTTGTAAAATCCCGGAATTTCAATTGTAACTACCAGATCGAATAGTTTACGAGTACGCGTGCGAAGCCGCGGGTAAACTCTAGTACATAATAATAACATGTACAAATTTAAAAATTGCATAGCGATAGTAAAAACCGATGTTTCCAATATCAGTTTAATTAACGACACAATCAATCTAATAGAATAAATACTTAAGACTATAAAACAGTTCCTTTAAGGGATACAGATCACCTTTCTACATCCCTTTGCCTTTGTAACTGTTATTTTCATATGTTTTATGTACAATAAAGATTTGTACTAAATTTATTTGTACCACTAATAAAATAAATATTCATGATCACCCCAGCTCCTAACTTAATCTTAGCTTACAAGTTAACGTGAAGTAACTTAGCTATACTTGAAACGCCAGGCGCCGCATTAAGTCGTGACGAAGATGATATACATTATGGCGCTTTTATTACATGTGAAGTAAGTTAAGTTTATTTTTTTACTAGCTTTTGCAATTGACGTCTGTGAAGAATTTGTTCATCGTTTACCGGTATTCCAAGGAAACTATACACTTTTCCGGGATAAAAAAATCCTTATACGTCAATGCAGGTTTCACACTATCAGTGTGCCAAATTTGGATGCGGGTAATGTCTCTCTTTGTCTGATACTCTTGGCACAGCATTCGTGGTCTGGTCACTTAGCACGTCAAACAATCCTACGTCAGTGTTGTCCCTGTCCGTCACTTCTCTGGCGCAGGTGTCGACAGGAATATTTCTTAAGGCTTCTAATGCTCCCAAGTAATTTGCCATTGGTGCCAGCACGAATTGGTGGTAATTTTTTTTATTATACCTAAATTGAATAAAGATATTTTGACTTTGAATTAACAGGTAGTACATTATTGTCTTTCATTCCGAATCAACAATTACAGATCGTTTATTAACCGCTCGGTCCGTCCGCACCCCCAAATTTCATCCAAATCCAATAACCGTTTTTGCGTGATAGAGCAACATCCTTTTCGCATTTATAATATTAGTAGGATAATCTTCTTCCTGTCATTGTTGTTAATCTAATTTCAATCTACATATGTACCTATCTTAATACTAAAGATACATCCCTGTGATCTGTGACAACCTAATAGAAAGCAGAGCCTCAGTTATCAGCAGAGCTAGGAAAGGGTGAGCTATTATGTCATTACTCTTATGCGTATATATTAATATGGATACAACCTGAAAATAAATAAATAAACAAAACAAAACGTTGCTCATTATGATTATTTTTATTCGACTGGATGGCAAACGAGCAAGTGGGTCTCCTGATGGTAAGAGATCACCACCGCCCATAAACATCTGCAACACCAGGGCTTATTGCAGATGCGTTGCCAACCTAGAGGCCTAAGATGGGATACCTCAAGTGCCAGTAATTTCACCGGCTGTCTTACTCTCCACGCCGAAACAACAGTGCAAGCACTGCTGCTTCACGGCAGGATTAGCGAGCAAGATGGTGGTAGCAATCCGGGCGGACCTTGCACAACGTCCTACCACCTGCAAAAATTGTTTTTTTAATTGCATTGAGTATGTTTAATTGCAATAAATGACTATCACTTTTTCTTTATCTTCTATTTTCAATGCATTTCTTCTTGCGTTAATATCTACTTATCTTAGAGAGTGATCATGGGACAGCTACTATTAAATGACAGGGTATGTTTGGTATGCATGGTAAGCAACCTTAAGAATATAGGTAGGTATCTACTATCGAACTATTTATGGGTAAGTATACCCATCGCAGAATGTTCTCACAGCGAGTATCATAATTCATAATGCATTCCCTCGTCAAGCAATATGCGCTGTCACTACCTATAAATTTTTTCTGTGAAAAAAAACCACGGTGAGTCGCAATGAGGGCTATCGCATATGAATTCGCCACTAGAGGCGCTAGTGTAGCGTGCTCATAGGTTTTGTTTGGGTGAGCTACGCGGGTTTATTTATAATTAGAATAATTTTGTGAATATTTTGCAATATCTGAAATTAATTATGGCAAATATGCGTTCCGGGGCAATGCATGTCTGTGTTTTGAGACAGTTTTGTCTTTCGGAAACCTTTGTCCTCCCTTTTTTCCGAACAAAACGGGGACTATGCAACACTGTGGCATGCTCGATATTTTTATGGTACGGTTTTTAGGAGTATTAAATATGATCTTAATCTAAACTTTGTTTTCACGCCCGTAATAACAGACTTTGAAAGCCATACCTACTTAAAAACCTCACGCAACAGTGCACCATCTAGTGAGACAAAAAACGATAGCCCTCATTCAGTTGTTTCAATGATCTGTGATTTTCATACTCATGAACAACAAGAAGAAAATATCGCTCCTAATTTATAATGGACAATATTCTCATTTGTCACCCATTTGTGTTAGGGTATTGAACCCTAAAAAGACAGTTCAAGTCTCCTTTACTACCTCAACGATAGCAAGTTATTTCGATTTGATCAACGTATTTTCGCCGAACAACATCCTACACTAGGTCGAAAGCGTAACTGTATCGAGTTTCACAGCAAACCATAATTCGACAGAAATTGGTTCAACCACACGAATCACGAACACGCCTTAGGGCATCGTAAATAAACAAACGCACACACACGCACATACAAGAGATTGACCAATTACAGGCAGTTAATCAAGATCGGTTGCGTTGCCAAGTTGCGAGCGGACATGTGTCCGTCATAATTATGACGACCCCGATTTCAGGAGGGTCCCGCGAGACTGGAACGGTTGGCTCGTTAAAAAGTTAGAATTGTAATCATGTTTAACTTGAATGGTAAATCTGTAATTCTGGTTAATTTAACCAAAATATTTCAGGACGCGTCAGACATAAGTTAGCTTATTTATGTGTTGTTATGGTATCTATCTACCTACCTATCTATCTGTTTAGATTTGTTGTGTATGTGTATTGTATGAGTTAGTTTTATGTATTCTTGATACAGCTCTAATCTACTGTAAATTGCACCACCTGCTAAAATGTATTCCTTATTTCTGTCCATTGTAAAGGTTGCCTGGAATCGCTCTGAAGCGATAAGGCCGCCTATTGCTTACCTTAGAAAATCTCTATGTATATACTTGTGTTCTCTGTACTGTTTACTGTATTGGTGTGCAATAAAGAGTTATTGTATTGTATTGTACTGTATAAGTAAAAATTACAATACAATACAATTAATCTTTATTGAACACCATACTATAGTAAGTAGTACATAAAACATAGAGAAAATTGTCCAAGGTAAGCAATAGGCGGCCTTATCGCTTCAGGGCGATCTCTTCCAGGCAACTTTTACACTAGAAAGAACACCATACACAGTAAATAATAAAGCAAATCATTAAAAAAATACAATAGTGGAAAACAAAACACTGCCTAGAAGAGGTCTACACATAAAGTATAGGAATCTTCTGATGGATTATCTAACATTAAACTGCAGTCACATTAAAGTGGCCTATTGTGCATCATAAGGGTGTGTTAAAACACAGAAGAGATTCCATATTTAAAGAAACCATGCCGATTTTTTTATTGTCAGGTAAATCTGCTCTGCGAAGTAACTTACGATCTCAGTACAGCAGGTATAATTGCCCAAAACTCCATGTATAAAAAAGCGCATTATTAGGTACTTCCATTCTTGAAGGGACAAAATTAAAAGCGGAGCTTAAAAAGTGGCTGATAGATAGGGTGTTTTACAATACAATACAAGGAGTCTTTATTGTACACCAGGAATAGTAAGCGATACAGTGATCATTTCTATTAACACCGGTCTTAGTTGAAATATTTTACCAAATATAATCAGTGCCAAACATTGTAATTCACGAATACTACTGTAAAACGCTGAAGATTAACAAGCAATCAAAAGAAAGAAAAGAAAGAAGGGGTCAATAAGTGTTTGCTTATTGGCCCCTAAAAGAGGCATCAAAACGACTGAAGTAAGTATTAACAAAGTGAGTGAGCAGAGAAAAAAAAACGATAAAAAAAGGTACTGGTGATAGTGGTGATCCCAAAAACCACATTACTGAACCAGTTCAAGCCGCGACACACTTAAACGCAATGTTTAGGCAACCGCGATGCAATCGAACGAGCGATGAAATTGTACATGATCGTTTGATCGTACATTAATATCATCACATAACCGTAATCGTTAAATGACGTTCAACAGCAGTAGCTCTCTGGCCGTAACACTGATCTCGATCGTGATGTTAAAAGTCTGCAACTTGCAGTTGCAGTGCAACATGAAACCCAGAAAAAAGCTAAAATTGAACTGATTTAACCTCTCCTTGAAAATGTTCACCAAGACGTTGAAGAAATAAATCCGTAATCTTGGACGAAAATTAAACTATCTTGATTTCATTATACACTGGAAAGTTAACTACTTTGAGATCTTAATTTCTTCTAGCAAGCACATTACTATCTTCATCATCATCAACATTCATTTTTTTTTTATTAAGTCTTCAATTGGAACTGCAGTAAATATCGGCATAAAATGTTATGGGAACCTACGATCTAAATAGTTTTAGAAATAACAATGAATACTATTCATCAGAACACCCACGTTCCAAAATTGCTCGGTTGATGACCCGTCATTAAAGTATGACACACTAACAACACATTCGCCCTGCGTAATCTATAATTTCCACCATTTTTTTTAGAAGTGGTTTCTTCTTATCGTAGATATTTGGGCAGTCAAATTATTTTTACGTTTCCTAAGCTGCCATTGATGTTTTTTGGATCAATTGTTATTTTGTAACATATTCGTTGTGAGCGCAAAAGTTGTAATTAAGAAACTCAGATCTGGCGCTCTCAACTCCTCATTTACAGAGGATAAGCGAGTATTGTCTAAGACCCTTGTTTAATTAAGTTACATATGTTATGGTGAGATATTGTCTATATTAGAAGATTTATTGCATCGCCCCCATACAGATCTAAATACATATAGTATAACTCTCGCTCGTATCTCGCCGATGCTAAGATAAAGTTAAAGACAAGCGAATTTTAAGTGGCTTAGACTAGACCCACACTTACTTCTACATAATCGAGATATTAGATAGGTACTTAGTTCCATGTATACCGAAATTTAGACTAAACTAGGAGATTACCTAGATGGCCGGTTGGTCATCTTACCCAGTAGCCTAGATCCATGCGCGGCCGACTTTCGCGCACTCTTGAAATCGGATCGCGTCCGACACGAAGCCGAAACGATTACGCAACGAGCGGAAAACGATGCTGATTAACGACGTGTCTGCAATGTCATAGTGACCTATGTAAATTGCATTCTAAGTAATCATAGCATAGCTGCTATGTTCAGTGAGATTACTGCCGACTAGGAAATAGTAACAGCGGCACGTAGCACGCACTCACCGTTTAGTCTGTTCTTGTCCAGTCAGGGTATAATTTTCATTACATTGCAATGCAGTCAGTCTGTAAGCCTGTAACAAACCCTTCATAACAGACCGACTGCATTCCAACTGCAACCTAACTGCCGACTGTTTACCCAAACATTTTCCATTACAGGTGATTGAAATGTTTGGGCGGTCGGCAGTTGCGGTTAATAGCGGTCGGTACGGCAGTCCGTCTGCAATGGCCCTTAGGAATCGACATGAGTCAATTGTTGATCAGCGTCGATAAAAATAATAAGTCTCGTCTTTGGAAAATCCGTTGAACGAAATGTGAATTAGAAATCTACTGCACGTTCTTTGGTTAACTGATTTCCTCGTTTAACTGTAACTTCTGCGCCTTCTTAGCGTCAGGTTCCGCATTATTGTTACCAGACAAAGCAAAAGTTTGTCACAGGTCAAGCCAATGATCGAGGATCTAATCTATCTTATGCAAACAGAGCATCCTGATCCTGAGATAAGTTCGACGCAAAAATTTGTCACTGACTAGCATTTCCCACATCACTTGTTAATTAATTGAACTTTATATCCAGTGCTTCAGTATAAGACTCGTATTTAATAGCACAAAGTAACAAAAGCTATTCTTAAACGGACATTGACTTTTAATTAAGACACGATAATTTACTAAAGGCAATAATGTCATAATAGCCTCTACAAGGAACACGAAGCCTCGTGACGGAATAAATAAATAAACCGAATCGCATGTAAAATTATATTAATTTCTGTGTTATTATTCAATTGACTCACAAATATGGGTATCCGACCGTTAACACTGACATTGGAATAGCGAATTGCACCAATTTAGTTCGCGATTAGCATCGACGACTGACTGGTGCATTGCGCAAACACTTTCGCTGCGATTTCACTGCAATCGTTTGTCGCACGTCTGACATAAGCGAACGGTAATGTCCAGGTTGGGGTACAATAGCAAAGCCATAATTTTAACAATAGAAGATTTTCAGCCTGTCATTAACTGTTCATTGTAGATCTAAGGCCAAAATTCTGTTCCACTTAAATTTTCACAAGTATCCTCTAAATGGATAGAGAAAGAACATGTACCGAAAAGAAAGGGTAAGGAATTAAAAGGTACAAAAAGGTTAGTAAGGTTAAAGTCGCGGGTTTACGGTGGATGCAGGCCGCTTCCAACCGAAGCAACTGAAGGTCTAAAAGGCCAGGCCAACGTCCTACAGCTGACATGTCCATGGTGCTGTGGTTCCCCTTCTTCATAACGGCATCACTCCTCTGAATCATGCCATCCTACATTTCAATTTGCCACTCCAAGCGTATTAGGTCGTTATTAATCATACTTAACATTAGTAACAGCCAAAAATTCGACTAAGGCGTGACCTCGTGAATCATGCACACCCAATACGAGGTCATTGGTATATCAGTTTGGCAAAACTTAAGTAATTGTACCGATTTCACTTCCTAGCTGGTACGCGTCCATGGAGAAAGTTGAAGACAATAAGTTGATGTATGGGTTCCGAGCCTGCCGCCTCCACGACTTTTTGTTGTGTCCTACACATTCGCAGAAAAGGAAAGGTTATTCTTAGTATTATCGATAACGTGGATCGAATTCATTTGCGATCTTCAAGGATACGAGCATGGAATAGATTTCATACGCTTCATTGGTAATTGGACTCATCAAAGGCATTCACAGAAATTTTATAAAAAAAGCATATTATAGTGAGTTCTGTCTGGTACAAGTTAAAAGCAAAACGTAAGTTGATAAATAAACTGTAGTGTTTGGTGACCGTTCAGGATAAGATAAGATATAAAAAGAAAGAAAGAAAGAAAATACATTTATTCACAACACAAGACAACAATATTATTAGGTACAAAAAAAAAACAACAAAGGTATGTGTCATTGCGGTTGTGAATCGGACACTGGCTCAGCATAATGCTGAAGCGTTAAAAACACCCCAGCGCTGATTTTCAGCCAGCACCGTCGGCAACCCTCGGACCGTTATAAAGACATACTACACACCATTAACTACATAAGACTACATAAATAAATAGATAATTTGTAAACTATAAAACTAATTTATTGTGTGACTTTAAAAACATAAAAATAAATGTATTAGGTACGTAGATATAATTAATTTTACAACTATTATTATTATGCACTTACTTGCCAAGTATACACCCTAACCAATCGTATATCAATCGGGAAGATAAGTTCTCTGGGCTAACGCCATTAGCAGTAGCAGCTTTCATCGTGAATCTTCGCAAACAATTGGATGCTCACTTTTGTTTACACTTTCAGAGCCAAGTTATCGAATAAAAACCAAACGGATCTTATGCAGTAAAACTGGTATTTAAAGGGAATACCCAATCTTTGAATAACTTTATGCCAATTAGATAACTATTATTAGGCAAAGCGTCACGACAAAAAAAAATGATGAATCTAAAAATATAACAGACGGATGAGCAGTAAGCATGTTGACACGATTATCCAAGAATATAATTCATAAGTCACAAGTTCGGTGGAAAAGAACAGGCATTTGAGCAACTCGAAGACGATTGTAAACAAAGCAAGGACATAGAGAATTTTTAGAACAAAATACAAAAAATAATCAATGCTAAAATGAATCATATAGTACCTAGTTTATTCTTTATTTTCATGAAATCAGCACAATACCCAGGGCCGGAAAAGGTTTAACCATTAGCAGGTAAGCAACTGCATAGGGGCTTCGCGTCCACTAGGGTCCTGCGCGAGCGCACGCACAAAAGAAAACGAAAATGTAGTGAGTGAAATTTAGTCCTCAATTATATACAACAGGCTGTTTTTTTTTCGACGCCTGTTGTCAGTTGATCTGATTGCACTGGAACTTGAAACTCGTTTACCTTTACTTGCTCAAATTTTATTTGCCCGAATTTCATTTGCCATACCAACGTTTGCCATAAAATATATAGAACCGTGCTGTTTTCAGGTTTTTTTTAAATGTCATCATATAGAATGCAGAAGGTTAGGTTAGGTTAGTTTAATATCAACTCTGAAGAAATTACTACTTTAGAAATAAATTACTTTATGGCAAATGAAAATTCTAGAAAACGATACATTCGGGCATATGAAATTCGGGCAAACGATAGAGAACCCTTGAAACTAGCTGATGATCATAAAAGGCTGAAAAGAGGCCTTAGGAATAGAATTACCCCTATATCTTGACTAGGGTTGTATGTAATGTAACGGAACTTCACCTCCGCCTCCGTTACTGCGGAAGTTCCGCAAGAAATCGTATCTTCGCCTCCGCCTCCGCAATTTTTTTGACTGAGGTTTATTTCTCATTTCATTATCTCGGCGCGCAGCGGGAACGCGGTCAGGGTGGGGGCGGGCGTATGTCAAATAACACACGACAGGAATCAACCTGTCTCGTTGCTTGAACGTACGAAATTGTAATGTTTGATTGAACCGCGATTTTTTAAAGTGATTTTGTACAAAGTAATTGTTTATTTAAGTCACATGCACGATGACGCCGAAAACAAGTGAGATTTGGCAGTTTTTTTTAAATTTTAGAGATTTTTGAGATGAATAAACTACTATTTTTTCCACGTCCACTTTCACCTCCGCATCCGCCTCCGTTAACCTCCGCATCCGCGGAGGCGAAACTCGTCGCCACCGCATCCGCCTCCGCCTCCGATAAGAAGGCCTCCGTTACAACCCTAATCTTGACAGTACCAGCAATGCAAATAACAGTAATTTTTCAGACACGAACGTAAGCACTGGCCTATTAACAAATATTTCACATGTTCTCATGTGTTGGCATTGCGACGTCATCATGTTATCAGGTGAGATTGGGGTCAAACCAGCTATAGAACAACCAGAGTTTGTATAACAATAAACAAAGAAGTGGACGCTATGCTAATGTTTATAAAGCACAAAAGATAATTGAATGGGGGTCAAAGTCATTTCCCACGCGGCGTCGGAAACGGTTCCATGACACATTCGCATTGTTGAATACTTGGTTCCTTCGATAGAATAGAACGCTCGGAGCGGTCAAGGGTCAGTCCAAGACGCATGGCAAGATGGCAACACGACATTCCTTAACTGTAGTGCTTTCTACAATGAAACCTGCGGTCTGCAATATTCCTCTACTGGTGCTGGTAGTGTAACTTGGTTATGAACGAGTAACAGGGGGATTAGTTTTGTCTCTGTTGCGCTAGGTGCAATGTCACCAGGCTTCTTCTTCAAGCGATCAACCGCGTCTTCATTGCCACGGGTCGATAGTCAGTTTTATTTCCTTGTCCAGAGTCGCCTGGCTTTCACTTTACTCAACATTTCCTGGAAACACCTGGCACAGAGTGGCCAAGAACGCCAGGCCAGGAAGTAGACAAAATAGTCATTACTTCTTTTAAACAGTGACCAGCCTCTTAAAGCTGATTGCAATTTCTGTAGCACCTTTAGCTATTCAATTTTAATCGTACGTAACATAACAATATCAGGTAGGCACTTGGTAACACACGCCATGTGATTTCACCATATCACCACATCGCCACAGGTCAGAGGGCCGTAGTAACGACTACACAATATGAATAATCACTCGATACCATAAATATGCAGCGCAATCGATATAAAAAAAAAAGAAGGTATCGATTGGCCTTGGTGGAGTTAAGAACCTTTTATTGTGGTATGGTCTGCGGATGCGTCATTTCACTTCTATTTCCAGTGGCAGGAAATGCAAATGGGACGGAATATGAAATCAATCAATACAAAAAGCTAGTAGAGGGTCATTTCCTTATCCTTATTTAATATTCGGATTTCTTACATTTGTCGACAGGTGTATGATTGTATTGCCTGTGGGAGTACGGTAGAGCCCCCAAGACTAACATAAATGAAGGATTAAGGATGGATTCCAGGCTAAACATATTCCTGGATAATTTTCTACGCGAGCAAGGGTTTTTTACAAAAATACAAAAACACAAATAGCAAAAACTTTTTAACAAAATAATGGAACCGACTTCAATCAAAAACCTTGAAAATATTTTTCTACTAGTTTTGAAGTAGGCTCAGCACGAGCCAGCAGGAGTGGAACTATAGTCGTCTACCTCACCTTCAATCACTTCTGCTGGCTCGTACTGAGGCACCGACTTCAAACTAGTAGAAAATTATTTTCAAGGTTTTTGATTGAAGTTGGTTGGATTTTTTCATTTTTTTTTTTTTCATTCTTTTTTAGTGATTTGTAGCCAAAGTGCATCTCATATCACAACGATTTCATTAAGCTCAAACACGGCATAGTCATATTATTTTATATTATAACAGAGTAGTACCGACCGGTACCTACGGTCTTCTTTATCAGGTACAGTTCACCAAATGATACTTTTTGAATATAGGTACTTGACTTGGTGTTAAAAATGCCAAAATTGCTATAGGTGAGCTTTTAAAATTTGAGGATTGCCCTCGATTTCTCTAAGATTCCATCATCAGATCCTAACTTGGTGACAATGGGACCACCACCTCGGAAGTATGTCCTTTAGAACAAAAAAATATTTTGAAATTCGGCCCACAATTGGCGGAGTTATCGCGTAACAAACACACAAAAGGAAAAAAACAACATACAGACGAATTGAGAACCTCCTTTTTTTAAGTCGGTTGAAAAACTTCAACAAAGATAGAGCTAAAATAAGGCACCTTACAAAAAGAGACGAAATTGGGGGCCAACCCTCACGAGCTCATAACGCTTTCGCTGTAAAAAAAGTTAGGTATCAAATCACAGGAAAAGCCAAGTTACAAACTGACTACTAATCCTGCAACTAGATTTAAAAAAGTATTGCTTGGCTTTTCATAGATGCTATAGCATGACTTTAATTAGTTCATTGAGCCGTCTGGCCAACACGCTGAGAAATTAATTACATATTGAAGACATACAACTGAACTCCCAGCTGTAGCGACTGGAGGTCCCTACGTACGTGAAATGAACTATGGTGCAAGTCCAATAAGCTGTTATGCTATTTTTGGACTGCCATGCCTCCATCCATGCCAGGCATCCATACTAATATTATAAATTCGAAAGTTGTGTTTGTATGTTTGTCCGTCTTTCACGTCGAAACGGAGCGACGAATCGACATGATTTTTGGCATAGAGATAGTTTATGGGCCAGAGAGTGAAATAGGCTACTTTTTATTCCGGAAAAATGCACAGTTCCCGAAGGAACAGGCGTGATAACCGAATTCCACGCGGGCGAAGCCGCGGGCAAAGCTAGTTTCATATAAAAGGGACTATAACAATTTGAGATACATTGCCAACTTGACAAGTCTCATGTTAAGCTAGGCTTCATATTCAAATTTAGATCTGCCTAATTCTCAGTGTTAGGTACCTGACCCCTGAGGCTACGTATAGGCCATAATCCTAATTTGTTATTAAATTAGAATTATGTTAACTATAATTTGTCTCAAAGTTGCTCACCTTTGTCACTGTCAAAGTTTGCAGGGTAGAGGCGAATGCCACGAAGTTCTGGGACGACCCTATCTGTTCCAAGAATAAGAGATTCAATAAATAATGCCAATTAAGAATTCCGGAGTAAATGTAAAATCGAGACGTCTCACATTTTGGAGTAAGGTCAGTCATAAATAAATGCTGTAAGAGCCGAAAGTCTAGTTTTCTCTATGGATTGATATAATGGAAACCTAAGTTATTAAAAGTATGAGTGTACATACTTACCAGTCAAAAGAAAATGGGCCATTTGAGTTTCATCAACATGTTACAAAGAATTATATTTATCGGTAGGTATATTCACTTTGCCCATGACATTGACGTGTCTCCTATTTCATTTTGTGTAGTATATTATAGAGTATATTGACAATAAATTATTAACACTAAGGGCGAGGTCATAAAACATAACCTGCATAAAACATCCAAACTTTCTTGGCGTTTGGTGGTGTACAAGATCCGCCCGGATTGCTACCACCATCTTGCTCGCTAATCCTGCCGTGAAGCAGCAGTGCTTGCACTGTTGTTTCGGCGTGGAGAGTAAGACAGCCGGTGAAATTACTGGCACTTGAGGTATCCCATCTTAGGCCTCTAGGTTGGCTACGCATTTGCAATACCCCTGGTGTTGCAGATGTTTTTGGGCGGTGGTGATCTCTTAAGGGCAACACACACAGAGAGCGGGCGCGGGTCGTGCGCGGCCCGCGACGGGCGTATTTGCATGGCAGTATATGGAAGCCTTCACACAGAACGCGGGCGCGGGCGCGGGTCGTGCGCGGGCCGCGCCCGTCGCCCGTCGTCACAAACAGCGCGCGGGCCGAGCGCAGAGTTACCAACTCTCAAAAATATTTATCCCTAAAACTTAAGTTAAAAACCCCTAAAATTGCTATAATTAATTGGAAATCCCCCTAAACATGTTAGTATAGGTAGTGCACAAGAATTAAAGTGAATGATTACACACACAGCAACATGTCGTATAATGACATCAGGCAGGATTGTAAGTTTGATATACTTACCATCCAGATTTTTTTTTCAATTTTCCACCACCGGCTTACTACATACAAAAAATCTCTACTTTACGTCTATGGAGGTACCCATAAAATGTTTTTTTTTTTAATTTTTCATTGTACAAGTATCATTTTGTCGGGATAGTTTCATTATATATCCGTGCAAAATTACAGCTTTCTAGCATTGATAGTCCCTGAGCAAAGCCGCGGACGGACAGACAGACAGACAGACATGGCGAAACTATACGGGTTCCGTTTTTGTACTATGGTCCAGACGATTACATTTGCTTTTGTGATGGCAGCGACATTGGATTTGATTTTTTTCGTGTGAAGATTCTATTTTTCGAGCCCTTTCATTTGATACCCATATGGAACCGACTGAAAAGAAATACACACTAGGCTATTTTCGATGGAAGCTATATTGGATAAAACATATATATGTTAATATAACCTAACTACTATACCACATTTTAGCATGCGTTGCTGCAGGTAATGCAAAATCTTATTAGGTTCAACAGGTTAATACGTATAAAAATATTTTTTTTTAAGAAGAAAGTAAAACCGACTCCAAAAAAAATAACAAAAAATGGAAACGACCGCAAAACCCTTGAAAGCTCGAAGTCTCAGCACGAGCCAGCAGGTATGGAACAATAGTCGTCTACCTCACGATCCTGCTGGGGTCATGCTGATTCATCAAATTTGACTGGCTAGATCGGGTTACCCCAGGCCCAATAATTTTGTATTTTTTTTTTTTTTATCAAGAAATAATGTGAAATATAAGAAATACTAAATAAATATAAAAGCAAAACTTCCCAACAATCCTTAAAATACCCCATCCCAGTTATTTACCCCCTAAATTTGAGGGAAAACCCCTAATTTGGCCGTCGTGCCGAGCGGCAAATGCCGGTGTTTGTATCGCACCGCCGCTTTGACACGCGCCGCCTCTGTCAAAGGATGCCGCGTGCGATTTATGGCTGCTGGGCTACTCCGAAACTCGAAACTCGAAGTTCGTGTCGTACGGTCCCTCTGACACTTACACTGTTTGATACGAGAGCGAGAGGGACCGCACGACACGAACTTTGAGTTACGAGTTTCGTAGTAGCCTTGCTGTACCTTCGCACGCGGCGTCCTTTGACAGGTAGGGTTGCAACGATATATCGAATTTTTGATAGTATCGATAACTTTGACTCCACAGTATTGATATATCAGCATTGCCTATCTACAGTGTGTTACTGGGCTACCGGCACCCAGGCTTTTTTTTAAGGGAAGTTTAAAGATACGCTATTTCTGTAACTTAACCATTACATAAATTTAAATAATAAAGTAAAATCCACACTGTTAACTTTCTAATAAAAATATAATTGTCAGCCATGTACAGCTAATTAAATTGACAAGTACTATATATGAATAAATATTATAATGCGAAAGTTTGTGTGCGTGTGTGTGTTTGTTCTTACTTCTTCACACTAAAACGGCATTTGAATGAAATTTGGTACGTAGATAGCTGGATAACATAAAGGCTACTTTTTACAACCTTTTATTTAGTTTCACATGTCCCGTTGTTTGTCTGTCCGTCTGTAGTCAAATTCTGCAAGTATATTTTGACCACTTCCAGTAGTCAGATTGACTTGAAATTTGGAATACTTATGTAAATTGTGTAACAATACAATAATCTGGTAGTGACAGGGCACTGGCGGTCTGAAAGGTTGGGTTACGTGAAAAAAAATGTTGATAACTAATTAGATAAATATTATAATTAATTAATGACATATCGTGTAGGTACATTCAACGTAATAAATAAGTGATCACTTTTGTACCTTGGCACTTCAACGTCATGTTTGATAAGCCATACGAAATTGTGTAACGACTGAAAGCGACAAGGTACCTATACCTATAAGGTGATCACTTATTTATGACGTTGACTGTCGAACTACATACATAATATACAAAACACTTACTTTTAATCCCATCCCACTAATATTATGAATGCGAAAGTTTGTAAGTCTGTTTCTTTATTACTTCATCAGCCATCATCATCACGTCAAAATCGCTGAACCGATTTAGATGAAATTCGGTATACAATGTATCCGCAAAAACTATACAAATTTTCCGGGATAAAACTATCCTATGTCCATCTCTGTGACTACAACTTTATGTATACCAAATTTCATCTAAATCGGTTCAGTGGTTTAGACGTGATGAAGTAATAAACAAGAACCGGCCAAGAGGGTGTCGGTTTTTTTATTTCAATTATTTATGCTGGCTCGTGCTGAGGCACCGACTTCGAGCTAGTAGGTACACCTAGGAAAATATTTTGAAGGGTTTTGTAGTCGGTTCCATCTATTGATATTTTTTTTTATTTTTTTGGAGTCGGTTTTACTTTTTTGTTAACCACATATATCTCGCGGCACTGTATAATTGCCTGAAGCCATGAAGTAAGGGACGAGTTCGGGGTAGACGGCCGAGTCGTAGACGAGGCCGGATAAAACGAGTTCAGCAATCCCTGTTCTGGCCGAGGCTTGTATAGTGCTTTTCTCAAACAATGTGAGGAAATATTTCATCCATCCATCCATCCATCCATCCATCGCGTCGCTTCGCATCGCATCGCATCGCATCATATCGCATCGCATCGCATCGCTTCGCACCGCTTGGCATCGCTTCGCATCGCTTCGCATCGCCTCGCATCGCCTCGCATCGCCTCGCATCGCCTCGCATCGCCTCGCATCGCCTCGCATCGCCTCGCATCGCTTCGCATCGCTTCGCATCGCATCGCATCGCATCGTATCGCATCGCAGTATCGCAAATGCTTATAGAGTAGTGGTGGTTGGCTGTTCGTAATTTTTCCTTTGTCAGTTTAATGTTAGTAAGCAAATTTAAAAAGTCAGAGCAGCGGACAATAATGGATTTTCATACTTACCTACTTCATGGCCTAGGCCAAGAAGTTGTGTAGGGAGGTGTAGGGAGCCATAAATGAGAAACTTCATGTCTCCATTTCGTGACATTAACGCATACATTTCCGAACATGTTTGAGAAAATAAAATTATTCTTATTCTTATTATTGGTTCTAGAACTGTTTTCATTTGTACTCCAAAAGTCGCCCGATAAACCATTTTTTTAAT
Organism: Choristoneura fumiferana; assembly: GCF_025370935.1. NCBI lineage: Eukaryota > Metazoa > Arthropoda > Insecta > Lepidoptera > Tortricidae > Choristoneura > Choristoneura fumiferana. The sequence goes on from NC_133492.1 coordinate 17,101,310, forward strand.
CAAAACTTTTTTTTGGTCGCTAAGATGTAAGCAAAAGCCGTCACTTCTAGGGATAAAGTCACTAAACTGGCAACATTGATAGCCGCTGCGGGCCCGTCGCGGGTCCGACCCGCGCTCTGTGTGAATACAACGAACCGCGCGGCTCCCGCGGCGGACACGACCCGACCCGCGCCCGCTCTCTGTGTGTGTTGCCCTTTACCATCAAGAGACCCACTTGCTCGTTTGCCAACCAGTGGAATAAAAATAAAACGTCAGGAAAACGTCACGAAATCTTGTGAGTAAAAAATCGTAATTTTTGTAACTAAATACATCGAAACTTTCTATTGGATCCAACAACAAAGATTATCAGACTTTTTATCACCTTTACCAAAAGGCTTTGTATATATGTATTTAAACACAATATTACTTACTTATTTTTATTTTTATAAGTAGACAACTGAAAATGGACAACTTTTTGAGAAATAGTCTAATAGTCAGTAAAATATCATTAGTTTTTTCGATCATCAAAATTGAATTTCGTATACTACTTACTATCACTTCCGGAATTTAAATAATGTTATGAATATTTTTTTTTAAATGACCTCGATGTTTCAGCCACATTGCAGCGGCCGTGTTTACGAAAAGATTATCACGTGTATAGTTCCATCCAGGAGGGCTAGTTATGAGTGAAAATCGCGAAAGTTAAACAATACATCAAGGTTTTTAATTAATAGGTACGTTGATGTACGTGTAAGGGTAAAGTGATGGATCGTGGAACTAAGCTACCTTTTTCCATTACGCACCCGGGTTTTTTGCTGACTCATTTCCGAAATTAAGCTTAAGCTACGTAAGCGCACATATTTTTTGGGTGGAATGAAATGAAAAATATGTTGACGATAACTAGTACTCACTTAAATTAAAAGTCATTTCCGTATGATTTCATCACTTGTCTTGAGATCTTGATTAAAACAATACACTGTCGTAAAAATAATGTTATTTTATTAGGTACCTACACAATTAAAAGACAATTAAAGGTAAACGTTTGAACATAACAAGCTATTCGATAATAGAATCAAACTGCAGAATTGGACAATTGAATCATTTGAATCCATTGAAAAAACCAGAAAACAAGTGTCAAAGGTAGCGAAATGCCACGAGGTACCGTAGCAACAGTACTGTGGCCCGTTAATCGTGACCGTGATTTCCAGTCTCTATTTCTGTACGAACAAGGTTTAATTTAGTGCTTGAAAGAACATTTAATGGCAAGCATCACTGTTGCAATCTAGAGGTCAGGTCATTCATCATCACGCATCAGCAGGAAGACGTCCACCGCTGAACAAAGGCCTCCCCTTAGAACGCCACAATGAACGACAACTCGCCACTTGCATCCACCGGTTTCTCGCAACTCTCACGATGGCGTCAGTCCACCTGGTGGGAGGCCTGCCAACGCTTCGTCTTCCGATTTGTGGTCGCCACTGACGTAAGCTGACTAGCCGTTAACCGCGACTCCGTCCGCGAAGAATTCGGTAATCGCTATCCCGCGGGAACTATGCAATTTACCGGGATATAAACTATCTGTATACCGAGTTTCATCTGAATTGGGTCAGCGGTTGACACGTGATAAAGTAACAAAAAATACACTACCCCGTCTTCGCATGCGTAAATCACTAGATATGGCTGTTGAATTGAAATTTTACTAAGGTCCTGTGAGAATTCCCATAAAATGACATTGTTTTTTATATGCAAAAGGCACGAGTATGCGGATACCTGATGGGAAGCAGTCACCGCCGCCCATGACACTGGAACACAAGGGGTATCACAGGTGCATTGCCGGCCCTTTGAGACACTGATAGGCTTGTTTTTAAAGATTAACAGAGCCCTCAATGTATTCCTCCTCGGTTTACCCTCCTAATAACGCCCAGAGTCCTTTATAAAGGACTTACTGTAAAATAAATGACATAAAGTTTGATTAAGATTGTTTTTTTGGAGTCTTTTTGTATTTTTTATTTCTACTCCAAATTTTGTTACTTTTATGGTTCCAAAAAAACAATCTTAATTTGATTGCTTAATAGCGACATCTCTTGTCCGGGTGAGCGGTTAGTTCCAATGGAGTGCTGAAAGTTTCTTGATTAGGGCTATAGCATAGATGTCGCTAGTGTCGCTGCTTAAGTGACTAAATAAGAAACAATCAAGCTGAGATATGTGGTGCATAGGAGAAATTCGTGTCTGTACTCCTGTCCAGTGGTGGTGTAGCGGTATAGCACGCAGCACGGAATGCTGAGGACCTGGGTTCGATACCCAGCGCTGGTCTCTTTTTCTGGTCTTTCTGTGCATCTATGTTTCAGTTTGTATTTTCGATATAAAGTTTGATGTTCATAAATCAAAAATTTGACTTGGGCGTCAAGAGGTTCCTGCGGATCCCGGTGCTAAAATACATGCAACGGTACACCTTTGTCCAACTGTCGCTCTAGATTTTCTAATTATCCCGCAACAAAAAGCGTCGCTCATCGAGTTACGCTCCATAAACTTAAACAATCAACGCCGATAGTTAACTATACTGAGTAAGCCATTGTTTAGGTAATGATTACAATTTATACAAGCGTACTCGTATCTATCATGGCGCCACACCCATTCGCTTGAATGGCGGCAGTATTTTTCTTGCAAATAGTTTAGTCCAAAATTAATATAATAACCTATGAAGAATCTTACTGTTTTGAAAAAAATATATACCTTGTTGAATTTTTCTCCGGATTCTTCTAAACAGAGGTTTTTCTGAACCGGTGGTGGATTTTCTTGACGTTATAAACGCCCTTATCTAACGCGCGCATAATCGCAATCGCATTCACTATTTCCTTGTCTCGAGCTCTACATTGAGGTAGAACAGTGCTTTTCAAACGTTTCAGGACGCGATCCCCCCAGGTCTGAAAAATGGTTCTCTATCGTTTTCCCGAATTTCTAGAATTTTCATTTGCCATAAAGTAATTTATTTCTGATATAGTAATTTCTTCAGAGTTGATATTAAACTAACGTAACCTAACCTACTGCATTCTAAATGATGACATTTAGAAAAATCCAGAAAACAGCACGGTTCTTTATATTTTATGGCAAACGTTGGTATGGCAAGTGAAATTCGGGCAAATGAAAATCGAGCAAGTAAAGGTAAACGCTGAAAAATATTTGACGAGGGACCCCCTGCTTACCTCCACTTACAATTATTTGTATTAATCTTACGTTAATAATATAAACATGGAATAATCATACACAATAACGATGCGACTGCGACCCCCCTAACGGGCATCCGCGACCCCCAGATTGAAAAACTCTTGAGGTAGAAGATAGCCAATGTGACGACAAGACCACACAAGACTGCGAATGATAGTTCTTAATACTAGTTTGATCTGGTATTGTACCTATAGGCAGATACCTGGATCTTGGGATTAAGAATTAAGAGTCGCCAGTACCTACGCTCGCCGCTGATCGCATTTTCATACAAATGTAGTTTATTTCTAATTTACAAACAACACACTGAAACAAAATAAAACTGCGACTATAAAGGGAGCATCTGATGCTTATAATTAGTTTTCGTTCATATTCAATGTAACAAAATAAAATCACATTGATTTTAAGTTATGTATGAGAAATAGAAACTTGTTATTGTTTTTTCCGTTACATTTTATTTTAACCAAACCTAATTATAAGCATCCTAATGGTGAACAAAATGGTGGTAATGGTGGTGGCAAAATATTTTTCGCCAAATTTCACTTCCCAAAAAACTTATCGCAGTAGTTTCATTTCCCAAACGAATGTTTAGCATATTTACATTTAGCATTTTATTCATTTGGTCAAATTATCATTTGGTATAATTTTAATTTGTCAAATTTTATTACGACAAACGTTTATTAAGCAAACTTTTTTTTTTGGCTAATATTGTATTCAAATAAATGTTTGTTCAAAATGACATTTAGCACAAACCAACCACAGAAACCAACTGCTATCAGAAAAGTAGATGAGATTAGACTGCGTCCCCCACAGAAACGAACTGCTACCAGAAAAGTAGGTTAGGTTAGGTTAAAACTGCGTCCACCCGTTTAAGAGCTACGGTGCCACAGACAGACAGACACACACACAGACACACATAGCGGTCAAACTTATAGCACCCTTCTTTTTGCGTCGGGGGTTTACAAAAAGCCTAAGCTATTTCTCCGTCTCGGGCTGCTGCAGGACACCTCTCGGAATAAGAGGACTTGAGCCGTAGTTCCCACGCGGGCCCAATGCCGATTAGGAACTGCACAGACACCATTAAATTTTTTCCCATGTCTGTGTTTCACCATGACGCCCTCCTGGCCGCTCCGCGATAAAGCTCTTCATGTCAACGAACCGTGTGCCAATGCCACTAAATATTTAGAATAAATCTTATTCACAAAGCTATTTGAATACCATAACCGCAAGGCAACGCATTTAGTTATGCTAACCTACATATAAACAATGCGATTAACCAACAATACTGCGTTCATTACTGAACCAAACTGATTACTCAGGCAGGCACCTATTATACCCACTCCACACTCCTCCAACTATTACGAAATTTACGAATAACGGCAAATCTGCCATATCATTGAGCAAAATGAGGGTTTTCGACAGGCGAAATATCGCTAGATGGCGTTAGTATCGTGACGTGAGGTCCATTTGACATTTCTGTCACGCTTATGATTGGTTAAATATCTAAATGAGCCAATCGCAAGCAAGACTGAAACGTCAAACCGACCTCACGCTACTAACGCCATCTAGCGATATTTCGCCTGTCGAAACGAAACACCCTCATTGAAAATTGACAACTCGAAATTATATGTGCAGTGCAAGCAAAGGAAAACTTCGAAAGGAAAAATTCGTGTCTAGATTTCTGTCCAGCGGTGGTGTAGGGGTTATAGCACGCAGCACGGATTGCTGAGGACCTGGGTTCGATTCCCAGCGCTGGTCTCTTTTACTGGTTTTTCTGTGCATCCATGTCTCAGTTTGTATTTTCGATATGGTTTCACGGGATACCCGTAAAAGTAACAAATTTGGAGTTGAAATAAAAAATACAAAAAGACTCCAAAAAACCAATCATAAAGGAAAACTGTCCATCGTGCAATTTTTTTTTAAATAAAACTGACCGTCATTGGCCCCTATCTCACCTGATGTTAAGTGCAGATGAGGCCAAAGTTGTATCTCACTGGTTCAGTAACAGCCTATTCACTCTAGCCTTGAAGAGCCCTAGATTGTATTTATCCGGAAGGAAATACAGACGACGACGGGAGCGAATTCCATTCCTTATACCACGCGCCATATAAATCTGCCTAAAAGTTCATTACTTAATACTCAGTTTTGACGCATTTTTGAGATACATTTTTTATGCGACGTCTTTACTCCCGGATTGTGTTCGAATCGCTTAACGATATAGTGCCTATTCAATTATTGGAATTATACCTTTATAGTTTTTGTAGTACTAGTCGTGCAATGAACTTTTAGGCAAAGTTATATAGGCGGCGGAAGGTATAGCAGTTCGCATTATGAAAGATGAAGCAAACCGCTTCATCGCTATATCGTCAAAAATTGAATTTGTTATAGACTAGAGATAGTTTGAGACCCTGAGAAGGACGTACGTAGGATAGTTTTTATCCCAAAAAATTGTATAATTCCCGCGGGAGCGCGATAAACCAATTCTTCGAAGACGAATTTGCGAGCAACAGCTAGTTGAAATTATAAGGCGCGAATATGTAATGCAATTAGATTAACACGCATGCATGAAATCCGCGATCCATCATAAGCGTGGATTCGATTCGCATATTCATCGCGGCTTCGGGCGTTAATCGCGCGCGAGTGTGGAGAGACCACAAGAGTTAATTATTGTTGACGGCAAACGCAAAATTGCGGAACCTCATATGGTTATTTTATGTAGTTATTCTTACTGGGAAAACCCTGTTTTGATTTTCTTCCTTGAATTAACATACCGTGGCAGTTAATACGTTTATGCGGTATTTATTAGTTACTGAGTCAACATATATCTCGGAGAACGTAAATATTTATACAAAACAGATAACAATTTGATAATACTCGTACTATGATCGTGTATTTGATTTCTTTTGTTGTTACGTGTCCTTTTCTTAATAGCCTGGAAGGAAAGAGGACGCAGCAACAAACTGATATAATATTGCGCTGCCGCGCTGGTCATACATACGTTCAATTGTGGTCCTCACGTAGAAGCATGTATATGTAGACGTGCTACTTGATCAAGGATATAAAAAACCTAAAAGAACTAGAAGTCGTTGAGGGAGGAAGGAAAGTCGGCGTGGCACCTGTCTTGTAGTAACTTGATAATACTTCAATAGTTTCATGAGATGATGCTTAATGATAAGAAATAAAAGGACTCGATAAACCACTAATTAGATCAATCCTTGAGGCCATGTTTACATTATTCCAGTAATATAATTCCAGAAGCAAAAGATCGAACAGGCACCGCAGTGTCCGCAGTGTCAATCATGTCACAATGTCACCCATCAAGTAGAAAGATGTAATGGAATAATGTAAAGAGGGCCTGAGAAGCTATCTCATCTACCTACTCCAATAGAAGACAGTAGACTCGTATAGGTAGAGTCATTCACGATGACGCGTGCCGTGCGTGGTTCTTATGACAATGTCATTAATGTCTGTAAAAACTAGAACAGCTGTGTAGCGGAAATCGTATCATAACTTCGTGACTCGGTATATTGAGGCTACGCTATATGGTGAAAGAAAGAAAATACATTTATTTAACGCCATAAAAAACAAACATAGGAACAAACATAGAACAAACAAAGACATACATGACGCTAAATAGGTCCCCACTCAGCATAATGCCACGGCAAGCCGCATTATCGCATTATCATTGAATTTTGCTGGCAAAAAAAGGCATTGGATATTTTTTTGGTGAACAATCGATTGAAAAATGAGCGAAGGATGAAAATGCTAGTGGAACGTGGGGTCGGCACTTGCCATTTGGTCAAATAAGATTAACGCCAGAATGCGCCCTTTTCCAATACAAACCAAAAGCGATTTCGTGAAAAGTTTTACATAGACCGACCACAAAGTCAAGATAGTCGTGCTGGTCCGTGGTGGTAGCTCTTAGGGGTTATTTGCTAGACCGGACTAACGCATAGGTTAGGTACACTCAACTTTTGCATCGACTAAACAGTTTAGTGGATGCATGCAAAAGTTGTTAGACATGGGGGATAAATAACGTCACGGTGACAAGTCACCCTGACTCGCCGTCAAAAGGTGTCACTGTGACTTTTCACAAAAGAACAACGTTACAAAATCACATACGTTCCTACTGTTCCTAGCGCCTAGCGCAGTCTCTGTTACTCAAATCACGACGCTGTGGAGTGCTGTGACAGTCCTAAGCCTGTAAAAGTGCGAAGGTTATTTTGGATTAACGGTGTGACAAAAACAAAAATACAGCAATAATAGCACCGCCACAATATCATATGGTGATATGAGTAACACGCGTGACATAGTCACGTTGAAATACCAGTGTGACAAAAAAACGTTCATTACAGGACCGTGACGTGTCACAAATATCATGCAGTGACACGAGTAACAGGCGTGACAAAGTCACGATGACTTTTCACTGTGACTTTTTTGGAACGGGATCGTCAGTCACTGATATCAAAATGTAACGCTTTTCCCCATGTCTAAAAGTGGTATGTACGAGTATGTAGAGGTACGTCTTAGTTAGTCAACCTTCAGTCTGTGAGAAACGTGTGGGTTAGCTATGTTTTTAAATGAAACATCTCGCCGTTTGTACAGTCTTTTCCATAATTGTCGTCACTGTCACGTAAAACATTTAGGCAATCCAGTTGGGAATAGAAGTTGTTACCGCGCCTAACCAAGCTTTTTAATGTAGTTTTCAAAGTCAAGTTTCATGTGTATTAATGTCTATAGCTTGGACCGGTTTCGAAGAACATACTCGTAAATCAGCAGTAACCAGTCAAGTAGCCAGCCATCCCCATATAGGACCAAGTTAGAGGTATACCCTATCCAATAAAAAAATAATTAAAAAATTCGGAATCTCTATGTAAAAAGTTATGCGTGGTCATACATTACAATCAGTGAGTGAACAATCAATCATCCCCTGTTTTCCTACACTTAGGGTTGGTTTTTTTTCCAAATTTATATGGGACCACCTTGGGGGTATATGTACATACCCTTTTTTTTAAATTGACTGGATGGCAAACGAGCAAGTGGGTCTCCTGATGGTAAGGGATCACCACCGCCCATAGACACCTGCAACACCTTTCCAATAAAAGAAGAATTATCATAATCGGACTACTCTGAAAAAAGTAATGCGTGGTCAAACATAAAAAAATATATACGCGTCCACTTAAGAACCTCGTCAGTTTTTTTTCGTCGGTTTAAAAAACTGTTGATGATTCTTGTCCTGAGTGTCAGATTTTAGAAATGGTGACTAGTCTTGTTAAGTAGTATTAAGACGCTGACGTTCGAAAGACGCTGCTGATGTTGCGGCGCCGTTGCATCAGCGATCGCCAAAGATAAAATAGTGAAGAAACCTTAACCTATAATCTTATTGAACCAGCGTCATTGGATTTGTCCCTTTTCGACTTAATCCTACTAATAGGCTGTAGGTAACTCTTACCCTTGAACTACGTGTAATCTCTGATGGCCCTTGAGTTCAAACGATCCAAGGTCAGCAAGGGCTCTCTAATGCTTTGGATGAACTTTGTTTTATAGGCTTCATTGTGCGGCGCTCTTAGAGTAACAAAAGGAACGGGTAAGTTTCGTAACGAGTATTCACGCGTGAACCGTTTGATCCGGCAGTTGCATTCAAACTCCGGGATTTTACCAAATCCCCATGGGAATTATCAAGAACTATACCAGTTTAACAGTTGATAAAAATCAGGGGTTTAAACATCGCATATGTACTATTTAATTTTACTGATAGAAAATAGAAACATTAATCCTGAAAAATAAACAAAAGACTAAAGACAGCAAAAGGTGTTTTTCGACTATTCACTTTGCATGGGAAAGGGAGTAATATGATTTCCTGCTGTTTGAGATTATGGCTTGGGGCTATCCAAAAACATCTTCCATTTTGATGTAAAGTTAACAGATCGTTAAAAGATCAGATCTTTGAATGTACTAGTTTGAGTGTGAACGAGCTAGCAACAAGAAACCGAACGGTTATTGGAACGGGAGCGAACCATCCTGTGACTCTATTACGTACTCGTGTACAGTAAACGAGCATCAACACAAGAAAGCGTGCATAAATACTTGATATGTTCGACTCTATTTCCAGGGCCGGTAGAACGTGTTGGATATTTTTGTGCACTCCGTTATGGCAAATATTAATTGCTGGTGACTACTAAATAAACGAAGACAAAACTAGTACATTTTTTACGGTTGTAATAGTTGTAAACGATCCATTCAGTGAACGAGCAATCGCTACTCTAGACTAGACGCAATGACGTGAAAGACAAAGTTTTTGACGGACCGTATCTACCGCCGCCGCTGAGCCTTGAGCGAGACACACCCAACACAAGAGAAAAAGGGGAAAAGAATGGTCAGAACCGATTAGCCTTTGTCTCCTCGTCCCAATGCATATCACTAATGCTGACGTCACAAATCAGGCATTATAAATTCTAATTACCACCAAACATGGTAACTGACTACAGATCAATCATAACAGGTCTCATAATATGCTTAGTCATGTGAAGTTTTTATTTAAACACTAAGGAAAAAAACACCGAGTAGTTCCACTTACTTACTATAGCTTTTATTATGTTGGCGGTAGAGTTTGATATCGCGTTTCTAACGGGAAACGGTACTAAAAATGTGGGTCGAATAGGCCTGAGAAAAAAATGACTGGTATAGTATGTGCTTATAATAGTATAATAATACCTTCTTACGATACGAGTATTAATGATAGTAAGTAGACGTCTAGACCCGGCTGGAACGTAAGAATTTAGAAAAAGACCTGGTACAGATTGCTGTAAGCGATGATACTATTTAATTGTAACTAGTCAATATCTTCTTTTATCTCACTGTATCTTTGTCTAAAAGAATGTGTGCAAACGCATATTTGTAATTTGTATATAACTAACTGCCATGCCAGTACAAAAAGCAGACTAACCAAATAAAAAAATAAAACAACAAACCATTTGAACAGTGACCCAGGAATCCGACGAAACAAGAATCCAACAAATCAGGATCTAATGCCTCTGCCTTATCGTAAACAGCGCGTAATACTTTAAAGTGTGGATGGACGGCACATTCGACCTCCGCACGAACGACCGACGTCTAATTCCGGCTGCAGCGTGTTTATAAAATGTCAAGTGGACCAGATTTACTAATTCTATTAATCCGCGTTAGAGTTTTAGGATGGATTCCGCTTAAAACAAGGAAAATGCTTGATAAGTTAAAACACCTGGGGGACATCCCCTTATTCATCATCATCATATCAGCCGTAGGAAATCCACTGATGGACACAGGCCTCCCCCATAGCCCTCCAGTTGCCGCGGTTGGAAGCGGCTCGCATCCACCGTGAACCCGCGACTTTAACTAGGTCATCCGTCCATCTCGTTGGTGGACGTCCTACGCTGCGCTTGCCGATCCGTGGTCTCCAGTCGAGAACTTTTCTAGGCTATATGACTAAAGTCAATCAATAAAATAACTTGGTAATGTAATCAAGAGATGCGATCACAAAACTAGAATCACTAAGAACCTATTTGAGAACAGAATCAGATAGCAATCAGCCATAAGAGGTATGAAATAAATATATACAAGTTGGAGATAATGATGACAGTAATATTGATAGGGATCAGCCAAAGAAAATATGAGATAGTAAATAAAGAATGAATACAGAAGTAGCCCAAATAACACCGGAGATGACAGTGATTGATTACCAAAAATGACGAAGAACAAGTGACTAAAATAGAACGAGGAGAATAAACAACTTGACTAAAACATAGTTGACGAAGTAAGAAAAATGGTCTCGTCTATCTCGCCGTAACACACGCGTATTATATCGCCCTTTCTCATGCAATGTCCATCAATTACTATATTCCATATCTATGTTACAGACAATGTTGCCTAGTAATGTTTAGTTCATTGACGCGCAAGTGCCAGTGGTTCCATCCAACTAAGGTCACGACATTTCAACTGTCTCGCGATCCCTATCTCCTTCCCCGCAGTGCTTGCGAACATAGATAAGTAGAATATTATTTCGATGAGATGAAATTTATTTGTGCCTCCAGTGTCAGAAAATCTGTTTATTATTGTTTGCACATCTGCTTCGTACTCGCCTACGCAGCTTTTAATGTTTTTATTTCGCCTTATTTATAAAATATGATTCTCCTTATCGCCATTAATGGGTCTATTACTATTCTTAACGATACGAGAGAGACGCATTAACGAATAACCTTTGTGTTGTCGTGTCGCCCGTTCTATTATCCTTCACTATACCATCACTTCTGGGTTCCATATCTTTCTCCAAGTTTGATGCCGTGTTGTTTTTACCTGGTCACGACTCCTAGTAAAATATGAAAAAGTGGATTTACTAAACAGTGCGTTAATCTTACCGTTGACTCAAACCCCACATGACCAACCTCAAATTTCCCCGCAGTGCTAAAAATTTACAGCAACCGCGTCAATCTTAGTGCATGAATAAATTTACAAGAATAATTTATTGATTCAGACTTTACTTTCGCGAGTAAAGTAATTGTTTTAAGTTTATTTTGCTTAAAGTGACTCACAAATTATTAACATTAAAGTCCAAAATAATAATCTAGATTATCGCTGATCTGATGATACTGTTCCATGAATGTAATGAGTAACAATAACAAAAATAAGCTACCTATAAGGATAATAATTAACCTCAATTAATCGTCCGTGAGAATAGGACGAAATATCATCTTGACCTTTTCTGGCAGACGGAAGACCATTGTCGACGGCCTTCGGTTAACGATATAAGACCATTGTCACATGATACAACGAGATACAAGCGTGACGCATGCATTGAAGATATTTTGAGAAGTATTCCAATTCAAACAGACTGTAAACAGACGCAGGAACAAAAAGTATTGCATCAAATTACATACGTTTTTTTTTCTGTATGATAACAAAACAACCGTAAACAAGGATAACACTCTAAGAAAAACATATTTACCAAAACATTTTTTTGCTGCCGAACGTCATTGCTTCAAATGGCAAAGGACTAATTAACATGCAAATTTGTCAAATGATGCCAATGATGATAAAGGAAACACGACCGTAAAGGTATAAATACAAATATAAATTTATATTAACAAAACTTAATGTACTACCTACCTATCTAAATACTAGTAAAACTATCAACAAGTCTATAAATCTACTCGCAGTCGATACAATGAAAATAAATGAACACACTCACGGAATAATTTGAATTAAGCTTGCTCACGAGGCAAGAAACAAACATGAAAATATATTGAACAAATAAGTTGATTTCTTATATCCTGAGACCCGCCATTGGATTTTTTTTTTTGCGTTTTATAAGATTTCATTTTACAACCATAATAAAATCTATATACTTAAATAAAAATGAATCGTGTTGCTAAGCACAAAACTCGGGAACGAGTGGTTCGATTTCGCTAATTATTTTTTTGTACGTTCGTTATTGTCAGGAGAAGGTTTTTATGGAAGAAAATACGAAAAAATACAACGGGGGCGAAGCCGCGGACAACAGCTAGTTATTCAAAAAAATTGAGCTGACTATGCTTTCGTTATGAATTATGGTTTTGTGCACTTGTTAAACTACTCAAAACATTAGCACCTGAGTAAACAACCTAATCTCAGAATCAAATGTCGGTGTTAATCAAAACATCTAAAAAACCTGCTGCTGGTCGCTGTGTTTGTATTAAATTTAACCCTTCGACGTTACGTATTGATAGTTAGATATAACCGTTTTAATAACTTTCACCAGCCAGCGGAGCAACGCAAGTACCTAGAAGGCTAGAAGCGAAGATAATCGATTGGGACGCTTTGCGCGGTTCAAGTTCTCACCTAAAATCTCTCAAAGAATAAGAATCTTTTTAGATCAAGCAGGAAAGTAACATTTTAAAACATAGTACATAATTTTCAAATAAGACAGAGATGCGAACGTAATACAGGATGGACAAGGCGTAGTTTAGATCAGCTCTATTAATACGCATGCAATTGTGCGCTTAAATTCTTACAATGGATAAAACAAAACAGAAATATCTAGATTGAAACAAAGGAATAGTAATTATGACAGCGATATCTGATAATAATGTGAGTCAGAATCATAGGTGTTTGTCATATATTTCCAACAAGTGACTTAACATACGCATATAAATATTAGCGATACTTGGTAATCTGCTGAAATGAACAATGGTGCAATCAATCATAGTAAATACGAAAAACCAATAGTGATGAATGATATAAAAGAGAAAACTGCTGACGTCTAAGGAGTTCACACGGCTAACAAGACGTCACGGCTTTACCATTTAAGGCAAATCCAATTACGGTGTCCGTGAGTGACCCTGAGTCGTAACTCGTATGTGATTCAAGCATTTCAGGAAATAGAAGCGTGTGGCTTTGTATGTTATAAATCTTCGTCTGGTGTCTAATGGAGTTTGTAGCGTGCATCCGCATTGATTATGGCCTTTAAGATTATTAAGCGATTCTCATCAACATCTACAAAGTTTGCAAGACTACTACAAGAAGCCATACGATCCTTATTACTTAAGTAAGACGAATGTCATCACCAAGTCATTACATTCAACCTTCAACCAAGTCAAATCGATTAATGTACTCGCCCTGAAGCGGACTTAATTCGCCGCTACCTGCTCCCCCATAAAATTAAAAGGTAGTTGGACATCAATAAGATATTAAAGGCAACAAGGCGACAACATGCCGGCTGCTTGTTCCCCTATTAATTGCAGCGATCGTTAATAAATTGAATTCATATATCGACCGTTCAGTTTCTTTATAAAGCGGTGTCAATGTTGGAGGTTGGATGTATGTCCCGATTCGGTCATGGCACGCGCGGCCGCCGGCGCTTCCGTGGCCCACAAAGCTCGATGACCTCCTGACCAGTCGCGTGAATCTCGCACGAGATTTTTAGAAAGATAGTGGCAGGCACTTGTCCTGTTAAAACGAGCCATTAGGAAGTTTTGTTATTTACTGTTAACTTGAGATCTTATGGCATTCTAGCACTTTATACAGAGGCAGTTAGAGAGGTATGAGGCTAGGAAGAATTAACCAGTTTATCACAAAAAAAAAGCCTTTCTTATTACGGAAACATGAAGAAAATATCACTTGTTAAAATTTTACAGTTCATTAATGTCAAATTTTATCGCGATTTTATTTTTTTGTTTTTCTGGTTTTTCTGTGCATCTATATTTCAGTTTGTATTTTCAATTTAGGTTTTACGGGATGACCGTAAAAGTAAAAATTTGGAATTGAAATAAAAAATACAAAAAGATTCCAAAAAACCAATCTTAAATTTTATCGCGTCTAAATCCTGTTTTGTTTTAGAAAATAATATACTACGTACATCGTCTAATGCTTAAAGGTTCTATAAATGATAATATGTACTTCAATCTTTTTCTCCGTACATACATAGATACATGTGAGCTGGTGTGTGTGACACAAAAGCAATCCTTGAAGTCAGTCATGAACATGATTCAAGAGAATTCGATCACAACAGATCGCTTTGTTTGAAATAACTCGAATTGATTTGGCTCACAAATGAGGAAAGTTTAATTACGCGCACGCGATTGTACGGGATCGATTGATTGATAGATGTAGCGGACACATCGAGTTGTCAGTAATTAAGTAGTATTGTTTGACAATACAAAACATTACGGTGCCAGATAAAAATAATCCTTAGACTAGTCTTCTTGACCGGCAAACTCAACACGTGTAGGGTTGTAAGTTTGCTATTCATATAAGTATTTATTATTTTTCAGTTTCGCAGTGACCAAGATTGAGATTGAAACGATCCAACTCGGTTCAATAACTTTATTAGATTTATTAACATCAAAAACAAGTGCTTACTATAAATTTGATCAACGATAATCATACAGATTACGACGAATAACATCGTTAAGATGAGTAGCAATTTTCAGTAATTACTGGTGTAAAGTACAACCGGTTAGTTTTTATCGCGTTAGATTAGAATATCAACAATCGATCTATAATTACAGGCGCACTTACCTTGATAGAGACGCATTTAGATTGTAAGGGCTTTAACAGATCGGAAACTTACCTGCAACAGAAGTAATACACAAATTAAATTTCAGAAGTTTCTGAGTCAAAATTAAAAGTTAGTTACGGTCGTCTTTCACTATGAGATCAGCTAGGCTAGAGAGAAAAAGTAGTATGTTTTTTTTATTCGACTGGATGGCAAACGAGCAAATGCCGCCCATAAACATCTGCAACACCAGGGGTATAGCAGATGCCAACCTAGAGGCCTAAGATGGGATACCTGAAGTGTTAATTTCACCGGCTGTCTTACTCTCCACGCCGAAACACAACAGTGCAAGCACTGCTGCTTCACGGCAGGCTTAGCGAGCAGCATGGTGGTAGCAATCCGGGCGGACCTTGCACAAGTAATCTCGCCCTTTCTCTAATTCTACATCTTGATCCTTGAATTCTATTCAAGGATTTCGAGAAAGCATAACTATGGTAAAAATAGTTTACTCGCAGAAAAAAATACGAGGTATCAATTCAGTCTAGTGTTTCAGAAAGATGACACGAAATGCAATGAAATAGGTCCCTGAAGTCGCTGTCCTATCCAGTTATACCTGAAGAGAATTCTATAGCAAATATTGACATGTGATATTAACTTATGTACGGGTAGGTAGTAGGTATCATATGTAGTTCTCGAGCTCTCGATACTATCGTGTTTATCCATAATAAACATTAAGTGGTCAAATGCATTAAATATAGAACTGATAAAACCATTGCGGACATTCACGATATCAAAAACAACAGCAAAAGTACGAAGTACAGTCAGCATCAAAAGTAGCGGATCATTTTTTACTTTGTCGTATTAGCACATTTGTCAAATTTGTATGGTGTTAAGTACGTTGCTGTAAAACGACAAAGTACAAAAGTAGCTTCAACATCAACAAATTCGGTGGTAAAATCATGATAGCTACTTTTTTACTTGAGCTGGCAAATATAACGGAGCCCTTTAATCGGCTGATATAAGAACCAGCAACTATTGCGTTATCGATTGACAAACCGTCGTAATCGACAAAGTTTATAGGGGGCGTTTCGTGACGAACGGTAGCTTTATGGTTTAGTAATGATTTAACAATGTAAACATTTACAAGTGGTCTATGCAGCAATTAATCTTACAAGTAAACATCTTAATGAGTTAGTTAAATCAAATAATTTGGACACGAAAGTTGTCTTATACATATAACTAATACCAAATGTAAACGAAACGAAAAGGAAGAGTGGTGGTGGTGACCGCACTTGAAAACGTAGCGTTGAAAGCTTTTCTCGAAGATAGACTGTTAACTTGATTTAAAGTTGTTGATCTTGGATGAATAATTGATGGATGAACGGTAGGTATTTTAAAGCTAATATAAATAATAATACTCCAGTTCCTCTTTTTACTTCATGGACAGTAAATCACGATTAGCAAAATTAAAGATTGTTATAAACAGTCTCAACGATAACAATTTTATTGTACCGTAACACATTAAGGTCAATCTCTTCAACCTGTATTTGCAAACGAGCGATGGCGATAAAGCGAGAAAAATGTAACAGCAGATAATGAGTTCCAGTTGACCTAGAAACTTAGATTTCCGATTTCCTGTAAACATTATACAGAAGATATATATTTTTATTATTAATTTAGCTTGTATTGCGTCCAACTGTTGAGCAAAAGCCTCCCCTTCTTTCTTTCACTCGTCTCTACTTTTGGCCAACTCTTGATCTTGAAGATATTTTTATTATACCTTAAACTAAGGAGATCTAATCTACCATCGTATGTTCTTAAAAGTTGTGTTTGTTGTAGTTGCCAGATCACATAGGGAATGTTTTTCCCACAACTGGTTTTTCCTGATCAATTCTCTCTTCTACACTTGCACTCTATCAAACAATTTTAAATAAGAGCCTATTCCTTTCTTCTTTTTTTACTTTGAATGTTATTCTTCTTCTATACTTAGTTTATTTTAAGGTTTGAATTAACGGTCAAATTGTAACACACGTTTCTCGGTATTTCGAACACAAATGGACTAAAAATACCTACATACACATTTATTAGCGGTAATTATTATGTTTTTACGAAAGAAGTTAACATAATTTTAAATAGATTCGTTGTTTCTTTTAGAAACGTGTGCAAATTTTACCGTTAAGTTTCAAATGTTAAAATAAATGGAGTATAAGTCGCTTCAGTCTTGACGGAGTGGTCGCGGGGACAATCAGCAGTGAACCTTCATGACTTTCTTGGGAAAATAGTGTGGTGGTTTCCCCATACCTTCCACACTGCAGTGTTGGAGTCCGTAAACGTATAATAGAGAGCGCTGCTGCCCAATCTCACGTCAGGATCAATTAGTTGCTCTGTTTGAATCTCTATCTATTGCTGCTGGCATCTTCTATTTCTAGCTTCACGTGTACGGCCACTAACTATACAGAGGCTACATTTATTCAACACGCGGATGGATGCCCGTGAACGCATTTATCATTGCTTTCTATCATTTTATGATTTAAATTCGGGTTTTGTTCCGCATACCTTGATTTTAGAGAAGCTCGATATTTCGGCACAGTTGCATGCGCCATGATCAGGAGAACAACAACTGCAACTGTGCTGAAATATTGCGCTTCTCTAAAATCAAGGTATTCAAATTCAAAATTCAAATGATTTATTCAGTAAATAGGCCGCAATGGGCACGTTTACACGTCATTTTTTTTAAACTACCAGCGCTTTCGGAAAGACCATCATTGCCAAGAAGAATGCGCCGCAAGAAACTTGGCAGAAAGTCATTTTTTCATAATAATATAATTACAAATAAAATACTTAAAAACTATATTATACAATTAAAGAAAAAAAAAAAATAATAATAATAATACAGGGATGTATGGGGTCCCTTAGTTACAATACTAAACACTAACTATATCTAAACTATATCTACGTTCAGTGGAAGTGTAGAATGCTTCCACCGTCATAAATTTTAAATAATGGTATGCGGAACAAAACCCGAATTTAATACATAAAATTAGTAATAACCGCGATAGTCTTTCTATCATAATCATGCGCTGTTCGACAGAAAGTGCAACCACAATCCTGATTGCGTTAAACAATTTGTCCTTTGGTGCAGCTGGTGCTGGCATCTTCTGTAGACAGCAGTCATTGCTTACCATCAAACATTCATACAAAATGGAATTTAGTGACTGATGTGTTAAAAAAACAACATTCGTAATGGAAATTTCCAAGCTACCTTGACTGAGTTCTAAAACTTACATACTTAATATTTCCTAGTACCGAAAATAATTTATGTACATAATTACATGTCATATAGCAAATATTATCTAATCTAATTTGTAATTAATACTTTAGGAGATTTATTTACATTCCGAGATTTAAAGAGTTATGCATTGCGCTAATTAGACTAACATGAATTGGATTGATATAAAAGGGATTGCCAACTTTAACAAAATTAGATCACTTTTCGTTTACTCAAATACGTTCTCTTAAAATTAGCCACTGAACAACAGAGATATAGCAATCTTCTACACAATATGGTAGTAACTAGATATTATGTAGAGAAAAACGCCGCCCAAATCGATCTTGACAAGTTCATGTGACACTTATAAAAAAACTTGTTAAAGGCAACAGAGGCTCCCTACGACAGGGTTCTACTGTGTGACATACGAACTTGTCGAGTGTCTAGTCTAGCGGAGGATACCGAACTCATAATAGAGCAACTAGCATTTAAAGGTCGAGAGGTTCTTATAACGATATACCATATTTAGCGACAAGGTATACCATAGCAGAACTTATACGAATATTAATAAAGATCACGATATTAGTCCCTGGAAACCTTTTGTGAAAAGATTTTTGGCTTGTTTGTGGTTCAATAACTCAAACGGATGCACAGATTAAGATGAAATTTTGCACACGGATGACCGATTCTCGGATTCCTGTGATATGAGAATTCTGCGCAGCTGAAGTCGCGGGCAACAGCAACATTCAACAAACTCCATACCAAATTTCATCTAAATTGCTCCTTCTCATCTAAAGCGTGAAGACGTAACAGGTTGACAGACAAACGGAGTTACTTTCGCATATATAATACGGATAAAAAGTAGCCTATGTCACTCTCAGGCCCATAAACTATCTCTATGCCAAAAATCACGTCGATCCGTCGCTCCGTTTCGACGTGAAAGACGGACAAACATACAAACACACACACTTTCACATTTATAATATTATATAGTATGGATTACTAAGGTTACAAATACATTTTTAGCCGACTTCAAAAAAAGAAGTTTCTCAGTTTTTAATAGAGACGTTTGCACAATACTATCTTCTTAAACCCGAGAGTCGCTCGAGTCAAGACAGCTTAGAAAAAAAACCATGACTAAAGATATGACAGTAAACTAAATCGGATCGAGGTCGATCAAAGTAAGCCTGATAATAGTGATAATGATAAGACAACATACGCTTCCTTTATAAGAAGAAATGATATTTTAAGTTGTTATAAAATAATTTCAGGACTGGCCATTGAACTTGGCACCTTGGCACTTGGCACCCATTTAGATCTCACTTCTGTTGTCGTTAAAGTCAACAATAAAGGCATATATCATAATATTGAACTTGGCTCCCATTTCACATTTATGTTGTGATGGGATATCATTACTTTTTGAACAGGAATAATTAAATTTAAAAATTATAATAAAATGATAAAAAAATATTTATTTATTTCCGTTATAGTTACTCAACTACCTATCTGGATGCCAAATTTGAACTTTCATCTGGAACTGGGTTAGTATTTTGATCTATTGGTGAGTCAGTGACAAAAATGACGATGTTTATGAAATATATAAATGGAGAACATATGTATCTCACAAGTCTCAATAAATGAGCCAAATTTGACACGTTTATATGAAATAGTTATAGGCTCCAAATGGTTCGGGTAAAATTACACACGGAGCTGCTCGCCAGTTCTGTTAACTTGAACTTGGCTTGACAAGTTGACATGCTGCCGCGTGTCTAGATAACACGTTTCAATTAAACTAAACCGCGCGAATGCGTATTTTTTACAATACAACAGTTACGGTTAAATATACCCACGTCAGTAAATCTAGGTTAGTATGCCACTAAAAGGGTTATGTAATTGACACCTTCTACCCGCAAGATGTAGGTAGGTAAAACAAAAAGAAAGCCAAGTTGCTGGACCCAGGTGGAGGTGCTGGGATGATCGGACAAGAATGACTTAAAAACCGGCCAAGTGCGAGTCGGACTCGCGCACGAAGGGTTCCGTACCATTATCTATACAACATTAGACATGAGCAAAAAAAGGCAAAAAAAAAAGAAAAAAAAAGTGGTGTATAGGAGTGGATGGGAGCCCTCCCTACAATATAGATTTTATTTTTATTTAATTATTTATTTTTAAAGTGATTATGCAATGAAATATTCTGTGAACATTTCAAGCGTCTACCTGTTGCCGTTATTAATATTGAGCAAAAACAAATAAATCACGTTTGTTGTATGGGAGCCCCCTTAAATATTTATTTTATTCTGTTTTTAGTATTTGTTATTATAGCGGCCACAGTAATACATAATCTGTGAAAATTTCAAGTGTCTAGCTTTTACGGCTCAAGAGATAGAGCCCTGTGACAGACGGACGGACAGACAGACAGACAGCGGAGTCTCAGTAATAGGGTTTTGTTGGCACCCTTCGGGTACGGAACCCTACAAATCGGACATGAGGGGTATGTGCACAGAAACTTATTTTATTCATCTCTTTCCAGTAAAATAAAAGTAATAAGTAAAACCACTTGTCTAGGCCAGTCTAGAGCTTCTGCAAAAAATGAACAAATATAATAGAAAGCGAATACACGCTGAGGGTGTTCCAGCTGCAGTCGCGTCACTACGTTCACTTCAGCTCGTTTGTGGTGCGCGTGCCGCGGCTGCTGATGGGGACCATCGCGAGTGCTGCCTTCTCGCCGAAAGACGACAGTTGAATGCGACGTCGGGGACGGTGACTCAACGGGGTCACGCCGTTTTGTCACCAAATTAGTTTTAAATGTTTTTAATTATAAATATGTATGTTAGTCTGTAAGGTACTTATTGGATGGCCCAAGTTGCCTGAAATAAATGAATTTATTATTATTATTGTAATAGGTACGAAAGGAAACACGATCGTCGTTTTACTGAAGGAGTTCCGTCCGACCTTGCTGCGCTATCAGGTCAAGATTACCAGATTTCAAACTATTCTTGCTATCACACTAGGAACACACAGATAGCGATAGGCACTTGAACGAGCGTTGGAAAGGACAAGAGAGCAATCGCTTAATAATTATGTTTATGTACTAACTTAATGTTTTCATGTAGTTTTATATGTAGTTAATAGTGTGTAGTATATTTTTATAGCGGTCAGAGGGTCACCGACGGTGCTGGCTGAAAATCACGCGCATTATGCTGAGCCAGTGTCCGATTCACAACCGCAATGACACATACTATCTTACAACCTATCTATAGTATCCTACTTAATAATATTGTTGTGTCTTGTGTAGTGTTGTTTATTATTGTGTTGTGAATAAATTTCTTTCTTTCCTTCTTTAAGCTAATTATGCTAGTCTAGTAGTTGCTATAAAGCGTCGGATGAAGACACTGAAACTTAGTCTATAGATACAAATTGGCGTGAGTTCGGTGGGGTCACATAACTTTTCAGGGGCAATTTCCCAAAAAAAGTTTAATTCAGTATTTGTAGAGGCAACACTAATGTAACGTGCCGTGCTCTCCATGGAACCATGCTATCTTGTTTCCATAGATAACGTTTCAGATAAGTCAATTGACGCTTCATAACGACCGCTATTGGAAACCTTGGCTTTAGGCTCAATGTCTGTCTACACATTCTTATCGAAAGCATCGAAATGTAACAAACACTCGTCTAGCTACATCTCCATGCCACAGTATAAAAAAGGTGCAGTATTCAGTCTCGGCAGCGTCCTTGATATAATTACCTACGCCGGCTCGGTACACAAACGCGCGAAGTAGGGAAAGGATTAGGAGAGATTTACAAATTAGCTGGGATGTGCGAAAAGGAATTTAGAGTAGTAGTGTTGAACAAAAAATGCATTTTACGTTATTTTAATAAACCACAAAACGTATTATGTTTTAAACGGTTTTATTTGGCTTCATCACTACGTAAATTTGTTACCTACAAATTAGCTACGGAGAAGTATTTGCGCCTCTTGTGGGATGTGCGAAAAGCTTTATTATTGAATTTAGAGTATAAATAATTCGCATTCTGATAAATAACCTCAAATACGTTTTTATTATATTATATTAGATGAATTTAATCATCCGTACACATACATCCGTACTTTGTGTATCGTTGTGACATATTAAGGCACGTAATAAATGCGCGTGAGTCCGTACGTAAGTAACCGCGGAGCACTCGCGAGCTCGCGACTGATGGTTGCCGAGGTATGCTGAGAATTCGTGGCGCGTAGGTGTAACTCGCGTTCCGGCCGTTTGTATGAAGACGGTGTACTGCTCCTTTTTTGTACTGTGTCGTACTTGGCGTACTTCGCGTACAGTGACCAGTAAGGGTAGACAGCAGTACTAATAAACATTAAAACATTAAAACAGTATTGCTGTCTGCTGCCTACAAATTAACCTTCAAATTAGCATTAGGCATATTCAGCGGATCATTCACCTCATTAATTATAACTTAATAACTGTTACTAATTTCATTGAACTATATTCAAATTAAAATCAAAACAATGTTTATTTTGTCACTGTAATAAATTAAATTAAAACAAGAGGGTGAATCAATCAGAAATTATTTACACACAATGGTTATGTCTACACAGGTACAGACCTACATCAATTACTTTTACTTTTTGTACATACTACACGTATGTATTACATACAATAAAATGTAGACGGTAAACATGTAACAAAAATAAATACTAAAACCCATTTTCGATTTATAAAATGATAATTTATAAGTATTTCAAACACACTAAAACAGCATTTGTGCAAAGCAATGTCACAAAACAGCATCTAAATCGTATAAAGCACTGTTAACCCAAAAAAACAAGAACACCAGTTCGCATCCTCATCACCTTTGTATTCTCCTGGCGTTCAGCCAGAAACCAACAAAAACGTGTAGACAATACGATTAAAACCACCAGGGAAACGCATCAAGGTACCTTCCTTGTTCCATCTTGACTAAACGAATGACCGGTTGACTCACTTCGCACAAAGCAAAGCAATGGACAAAGCAAATAGTACATAACGATGAATAAACGGACTAATATAGATTAAACTGCAACAAGGTACTTGGTATTGCGGGTTTCGCAGAAAGATTCATGGACGCAAACAAAATAGAGAACGTAGAGAACGTCAAATAAATTTACCATAACTTCTAAAAGGTTGTTGATGTCGCAAAACGATCCTATAGAAAAACTGGTTATTATTCTATAGAGTCGGCGGACGAAAATACTTCACTCAACATTCTGACTCTCATTTAAGTTTTCGATTAGTTGATTGACTTCTAATTCTTCCATTACCAAAGAGCTCGAAATGGCGGCCTGTAAGTCACACCGGAGAAGTATGGCATTACGCTACCGACTACATCTTTTTTATCGACTATCGGCAAATACAAGCATTTTTGTGGAACAAATCGTTCGATTTTCGTTATTTATCCGACACGTTCGATTAACGCTCACGCGATTGGGCCGCCGGTACCAGCGCTATGACCATCATTTTCTTTTTTGTCATTCCGCAATTAGACCCCTGAAGAACCGCCATACTGGTACAAATGATCTAATATTTTATGTCACCATCTCCGGGTCTATAATATTTGTTTTCCTTTAACTTTAAAGCTGTGTCCTCAATCATGTTTTGTATCTGGTACAAAATCGTTATAACCATTTTCATTATTGTAGTTTACTTTTCCTGTTAAAAAAAGATCGATCACAGATATAACATTTTTTTTCAATTCTGTTCTTAGAAAAGATCTCTAAGCAGTTAAAGTGGTAGTAATGACGTTACTTTCTTAATTTCATGTGGCATTTTTTCCAGTTTATATCATGCTGCCGTTCTTGTTTATTTTCGCAATGGAAGAGATCTTGTGCTAGTTGTGAATCCACTTTCAACTGGCGCCGTAAACGCCATTGCACGGATTTAAATGTTTGTTCTACAATATTGCGGGTTTTCTCTCAGCAGTGCGTTTAAACTGTTTAATTGGTCAACTGTTATTGTTATTGTCATCGTTCATCACTGTTCGCTGTTTTATTGTAACCTTTGTTCTTGTTTTTTCATCATTCGTCATTAACGCACCTTTTTTTCCACCTCCGGCGATCCTATTGTCATTCCTATTGTCCCGCATGGCAACAAAACTTAGTAGACAGGCAGAGTATTCTTATTTTGAAAATAGGGGATATTACAGATTTAATAATATGTAGGTTTATCTTTTTGTTCGTCACCCTCTAATGTTACGGCAAACTGCAAAGCCATCCCGCTCTACAGTACCAGTTTAAAAGCAGCTTCATTTATCAGAAATCTTGCTTTTCTGGGCTAGTTTCTTTCTAGTACAGTCGCCAGCACCAATATCTGACACAAGAAAGCGTGCATAAATATCTGATAAGACTCTATTTCTAGGGCTGGCTGGTAGGACGTGTGCATGCTCTGCTGTGGCAGACAATAATTATTATGTCGCTGTCAAACTTGGGTTTTCTACTCCCGATTCATTTTCTTATTTCCAGTTTGAAATGATTTTTCCTACATCAAACTGAAGCTGGAAAGAACTGGTATTTTGCTTTGTTCCAGTTTCCGTACTATTCAGAAAAAACATACATGACGCCTTTGCCACGATAAGCATAAGCATAGTTAAAGTGTCACGGAAGTGTGTGTTGGCGTCGTTGAATGCAACACTTCTTCGCTTTATCTAAACTTAGACTCTAAAGACAAATGTTTAATTGTGACGTGTCTATTCCTAAACAAATGCGACAAAAGTGTTATCCAGTTCCCTTCAACACACGGGCAAGTGGAAAGGTGCATCGAGCGCATTCAAATTCCTAACATCTTCCGCGTTGAGACATCTGCTGGTTTATTTTAACCGATTTGTGAGTAAAGTTTCAACATACGCAATTACATTGCTGGGCTGCCCGGCTATGAATGTATAAATAAATTAACATTGGCCGCAATGTACAGCAACTCGCACGATATTTCTCGCTTCTAGGCGAGGCTCAAATAAAGATGCGCGCGCGCCGGTGAGTCAGCCGCGGAGCGCGTGGCCGAGAAATTGGACTAAATTGGCTCAGAAGGTTCCGTTTAGCAATTTCTTTAGCATCACGTTTAGTCATTTTATTTGACACTTTTATAATGTAAATACCTACCTATCTGCCTACCTGTAAAAGGTAGATAAGACATACACATAAGACACACAAGAGAGAGAGAGTTAAGAAGCTTCTGTGATTCAAAATCAAATCTTGTTGTTATAGCGGCAATAGAAATGCACATTGCAAATATACGAGTTTCTGCTGTCTATTATGGTTTATGTTACAGTCTTATGATTATGACAGATTTAAGAACAGACGGACAGTGTAGCAATATTAATAAATAAGGCTCTAATTGTCACGCTTCGGGTACGAAATCCTAAAAGCCAAGTGCGTCAGGCGTCTAAAGGGACGCTAAGACTACACACAACCGGTGGTGCAGAGATCGTTTTCTCTGACCATTGTATGTGCTGCCAGATAACCAATGCACCGAGCGTTTTGGTCACGCTGGTCGTATATTATGCAGTCGTGACCGCCGTCAGCCTTATTCGTAAGAATTTGATAATTGAGAGCACGGTTATAAACACATTGCTCTCCTTTGCGTCGTCGGGTATAAATAGGAGGCCTTCGGTCTGAACTGTCGAGCGAAAACATGCACGGCATCGTTAAATGCTAAATAAAAATGTTGTGACCGACCGAAGACTCGGTTTAGGCCAGCTTCGGTCAAGAAATCTGATTTCGGCCAATAATTGGTCAAAACTTCAGCTTCGCCGAAACTCTGTCTGTATTTATAGAAGTTATCCCGCGTCACTCGGAGCGAATAAACGTGACTATCAGTTGGAGAGGTTTCTATGACGATGATGAATGTATCAATTATTTTTCACTTCTCATGCTCGTAAAATTCGTGTTTATGCTGGAACTAGGCGACATAAAATTACTTCTTGTACTCTAGTGCATAAAGTAAAATCTGCGTCTAGACCAAGGTAATCAGGGTTTAACAGCCACAAAGAAAAAAGTTTCTACTTATATATTTTTTTACTAATTTTTATTTTATTTAAAACTAAAAATCAATCAAAATAAATCAATAAAACTTAAAAATTATAATTATATAGCAATGCATGAAAAATAAAATGTAAGTACCTAGTAAAGTAAGTGAACAATTGTTTCCACCTGTTGCTATATGATTTCCTCTCAATCTAAGTTAAAGCCATTTCCCTCTCGACGTGTCTATCCAATAGTAAAAACGCCTCAGGTAAAATGGCTCGTTTTATGCTCTTGTTGTACAATCTACTATTTCGTACATACATTCGTACTTTTCCTACACTGTGATGTGTCAAAATACAGCAAATTAGCATGCCACATACGTGTATTAAACACTAAGTGTTGAAATAAGTTTTGGTTTCGGCAAAGCTTCTGTTTCAGAAATCTTGTTTCAATCGGACACCGTAAAATCGTAGAATTGTATAACGCTCAACGACCTGAACTAAAATGGAATGATCCGTACAACAGGCATCATACCAACACCAAATATCGAAAACATCCGTCGTAAGTCAAAGAACGCTTAAGAAGTGTTCTAGGAAACACGATAAGAGATAAATATTTGCTAACGGTCATAGTTGCGACAGCAATAAAGAATACAAGTATACATTTGTCGACATTTTATTGCAAGAAAATCTAATAAAACGTGTCATGATCTCATGATTTACCTGTTTTGTATATAAGATTCTAAGTGTAGTGTTTTCTACCGTTAAACAATCTTGAACGTTTGTTAAAGTACAATAAACTACTAAGAAGGGACAGAAGCATGCGATTACGAGTGGCAGTAAGACAGGAAGGCCTTTGCCCAAGAGCGGAACACTCAATAACTACTCAATAATTAATATTAATATTAATAACTCAATAACCTTAAAAATAATTTTCTACTAATTTGTCGTCGGTGCCTCAGCACGAGCCAGCAGGAGAGGCACGGGACGATGCAAACTTCGATTTTCGGATTTCTTAGTAGCCCCCCTGACCCGTTAACCAAATTACAATTCAATACGTCACAATCAAACATGACGGCCATACCGTTTGGAACTCTCCCGGCGCACTCCCACCTACTCACACAGTAAACATATGATATGAATGGGGTCGTCGCTCTTCCACCTACTTTCCCTGTAGAACATGGCAGTAGGAGTTGGACCGTTTCATCTGAATTTCAGAACTGATTTCGAGATGCATCGAATTGAACTGTTAGGGTCAATCAACTTTGTTTCGAGGAAAATCGTGTTCGTTCGATTGGAAATGTATTTTGGACGCTGTCGTTTATTAGAAGATTAATAAACTAACGACCAGTCAGACCAGTGATACACACATAAAACCTGCTTTCAATTAAAAAAAACAGCATTCAAATCGGTCCACCCATTTAAGAGCTACGGTGCCACAGACAGACAGACACACACAGACTCACAGACATACAGACACACATAGCGGTCAAACTTATAACACCCCGCTTTTTGTGTCGGGGGTTAATAAAACAGTCCACATAGTTACAAAGTTCCAAGCGGAGGGGTCGGCGACGACCTACGAGAAGTTGGTACGCCAAAAAATCATATTTGCCGTCTAACTTCGCAAAAATTTAGCATGAAATAAAGAAAGGTAGTACCTATAGCTACAAGCCCAAGTGGGTGAGGCCTTCAAAACCTGAGACCTTATTTGTTTCGAGGAAAATCGTGTTCGTTCGATTGGAAATGTATTTTGGACGCTGTCGTTTATTAGAAGATTAATAAACTAACGACCAGTCAGACCAGTAATACACACATAAAACCTGCTTTCAATTAAAAAAAAAACAGCATTCAAATCGGTCCACCCATTTAAGAGCTACGGTGCCACAGACAGACACACACACAGACTCACAGACATACAGACACACATAGCGGTCAAACTTATAACACCCCGCTTTTTGTGTCGGGGGTTAATAAAACAGTCCACATAGTTACAAAGTTCCAAGCGGAGGGATCGGCGACGACCTACGAGAAGTTGGTACGCCAAAAAATCATATTTGCCGTCTAACTTCGCAAAAATTTAGCATGAAATAAAGAAAGGTAGTATAGCTACAAGCCCAAGTGGGTGAGGCCTTCAAAACCTGAGACCTTATTGTCTAACGCAGTGTTTTTCTATCTGTGGGTCGCGACCCCTGGGGTTTTTTTGACCCAGGTCCCTTGGTTACTTAAGTCCTAAAACTAAAAATACGGCTAGCGGCCTATAAAATAGGTATAAAAAGTCAGTTAATTTATTACGATGCATCATCCAAAGTGCGTGCAGTGATATAGATATATACACCAATCGAATTAGCATTAAAATTATCGTGTGGTCCCTCCAGTGAGTCACGGGCTCATTAAATATTAATTAATGCTACGCGGCGGTCGCAATCAATTGTTTAGGAATATAGGGTAACACAGTAAACTGATTTTACCAAATGTAGATCGAGAATAAAACTGGTTAGGTAACTGCCTTCTTTTGCAACAAGTTAAGCTGAGTTTCCACCAATAATGTGCGAGGATGTGTTGCGATGTCTTTTTCATTAACCAATGGAAACGCTTCAGTTACACATCCTCGCACAGCACATCTCTGGTGGAAACAGTTGAGCGGAACGAGGCGAGGTAAATGAAGCATTAATGAATAACCGAACCAACAAAAAGTTGGAAAAACCCCGACATTGTCACTTCAAAGTTCAATATCTCAAAAACGGCTGAACCGTTTTCGATAAAACATGTCTAAGAACCATCGCTAGCATTCCTGCTATCAAATAAAAAAACCACATTCAAATCGGTTCACCCGTTTAAGAGCTACGGTGCCACAGACAGACAGACACACACACAGACACACATAGCAGTCAAACTTATAACACCCCTCTTTTTGCGTCTGGGGTTAAAAAGGGTCTTGACTGACAGTCGTAGATAAGGACAAATAAACTGGCAACAAAGGATTCAGTTTTTTTTGGGGTACGGAATTCTAAAAAGCACAGTAGGTGAATGAAAACAATATAAAATAACTTTTCTCAAACATGCTCGGAAATGTATGCGTTAATGTCACGAAATGGAGACATGAAGTTTCACATTTATGGCTCCCTACCACCTCCCTACATAACTTCTTGGCCTAGGCCATGAAGTATGTATGAAAATCCATTATTGTCCGCTGCTCTAACTTTTTAAATTTGCTTACTAACATTAAACTGACAAAGGAAAAATTACGAACAGCCAACCACCACTACTCTGTAAGCATTTGCGTGCGATACTGCGATGCGATGCGATGCGATCATGCGATGCGATGTGATGCGATGGATGGATGGATGGATGGATGGATGGGACGGACGGACGGACGGATGGATGGATGGATGGAAGGAAGGAAGGAAGGACGGACGGACGGACGGACGGACGGACTGATGGATGGATGGATGGACGGACGGACGGACGAACGGATGGATGGATGGAAGGACGGACGGACGGATGGATGGATGGATGGATGGATGGAAGGAAGGACGGTCGGACGGACGGACGGACGGATGGATGGATGGATGGATGGATGAATTAAATATTTCCTCACATTGTTTGAGAAAAGCACTATACAAACCTGCCAGAACAGGGATTGCTGGACTCCTTTTAGCCCTTCGTCTATAAGTCGACGCCATTATGTAACTCGTCCATCAATCCCTTACTTCATGGCCTCTGCAGTAATGTACTATTATTGAAAGTTTTATATTACAAATCACTGTATTTTTTTGTTTAATTTTATTTTTACGGCCATCATAATATCAGCTGCAGGACATCCACTGTTAGACACAAAGCACACTGACATTTATTACTATATAATTTTTTATCTAGTATTTTAACAAACTTTTTTTTTTTTTTTCTATTTTTTTTTTGAGGCTTAAGTGCACCAGTGTGACTATGCCAGCCTCATTGAAAGACTCGATGTCCACATTCATCAAACACTCCTATTGCGATATCCAGATTATCTGGCTGCAAAGGAGTGCTTGATGACCGATAAATTCGTACTGCATTCTTCCGATACCGGACAACTCAAAATAAAATTCACTGCACCATTGAACAGGTCCAAATCACTCAACCACCTCTCACGGATATCCTTCGTCAATACACACTCCACCAAAAAATGTATTAAGTCCTCAATCTTATTACAATCCGTGCACATGGGGGATTGAACTACTGTCATCATATTTAAAAATTTATTCAATGGAACATGTCCTGACCGCACTCGAAACGCCCACACAAGTAAATCCCTGGGGAGGCTGGCACAATCGAACCAGGGCACCCTGAAAATTTTGTTCTGTATTGTGTTGTACCAGATACCTTTAACGAGGCTTTAGTACACCAAATGTGACTATGTCAGCCTCATGGGGAGCCTCAGTTATCACACTACAAATTTTACCCTCTCCCTTACAATGAAGCCACAACTCTGGATGCAAAGGCCTGTCTAATTGAACCTGTAAATCAGCATCGCTTCTTCTGAAAGTGGTTGTCTTAGAATTACATGTACACCTCCATACCATCCAAATACCTGTCTCTGATGTCCTTATTCTGATCACATTCCAAAAGAAAATGAATAAGGTTTTCAGTCTTATTACAACCTAAAAGTAATATTGATGATTGATGTGCCGCGCGTTTTGTTCTAAACAGCCAGTCTAGTGCCGTAAGGTACATAGAATTCGTTGTTGCCTCCCCCATAAACCCTATAAAACTTCAGTTGCTTCGATTGGAAGTGGCATGCATGCCTGCCGTGCTGTGGCTTTAGGTTATCTGTGTCCATTTCGTTGTTGGAAGTCCTACCCCCCACGAATGTTGACATCTCATACTTTTGACAAGGAAATCACAATGAATTGATTATTAGAAGGTTCCTCCCTGGGTCATTATTCACTTGTTTGACTGTACAAAACAATCTAAACTAATCGGGGTATATGAAAGATTTGTGTAAAAAAAATCAGCTATATGTACCTGTTATTACCTGTTTTTCTGTACTTGCTTGCTACATGTTGGTGTGCAATAAAGAGGTTATTGTATTAATATTGTAAACAAATTTAGCTATGCCGTATGCCTATGCCCACTAGGTTTAATGTATTTGTTTCATAATCAACTGCGCATTTCAAATTTAAAGTTTTCTCACTTTAAAATTATATTTTCACACATGTGATTTCGAAAATTTGGTTTTGTGGTTGGTGTGGTGTGGTCGGTAGACTTCATACAGAGAAAATGGGGAGGATAAATCTCACTTAATTTTTTTATGCCACAGGTGGAGTTCAAAGTTTAGTTCTGGATATGCCAATTTTTGTTGTAAGTTTCAATTACTTTTTGACATTAATATTGTGCCTTATT